>NW_027251060.1:0-70072 GCF_044704955.1 Pristiophorus japonicus
TCTCCACACTCTCACTGTGTTGCTCACTCTCCCTCTCCGCACTATCACTGTGCTTCTCTCTCTCTCTCCGCACTCTCATTGTGCTGCTCCCTCTCTCCGCACTCACTGTCGTGCTCCCTCTCTCCCTCTGCACTCTCACTGTACTGCTCCCTCTCTCTCTTCGCAATGTCACTGTACTGCTCCTTCTCTCTCACCGCACTCTCACTGTGCTGCTCCCTCTCTCTCTACGCACTCTCACAGTGCTTCTCTCTCTCTCTCTTCGCACTCTCACTGTGCTGCTCCCTCGCTCCGCACGCTCACTGTACTGCTCCTTCTCTCTCTCCGCAATGTCACTGTGCTGCTCCCTCTCTCTCCTCACTCTCTGTGCTGCTCCCTCGCTCTCCGCACTCTTACTGTGCTGCTCCCTCTCTCTCCGCACTCTCACCGTGCTTCTCTTTCTCTCCGCCCGCAGACTGCGCTTCTCTCTCTCTCTCCGCACTCTCACTGTGCTGCTCCCTCCTTCTCTCCGCACTCTCACTCTGTTGCTCCCTCTCTCTCTCCACACTCTCACTGTGTTGCTCCCTCTCCCTCTCCGCACTCTCAATGTGCTGCTCACTCACTCTCTCCGCGCTCTCACCGTGCTGCTCCCTCGCTCCGCACGCTCACTGTACTGCTCCTTCTCTCTCTCCGCAATGTCACTGTGCTGCTCCCTCTCTCTCCTCACTCTCACTGTGCTGCTCCCTCTCTCTCCTCACTCTCACTGTGCTGCTCCCTCTCTCTCCGCACTCTCACTGTGCTGCTCACTCTCTCTCTCCGCACTCTCACTGTGCTGCTCCCTCTCTCTCCGCACTCTCACTGTGCTGCTCTCTCTCGCTCTCCGCACTATCACTGTGCTGCTCCCTCTCTCCTCACTCTCACTGTGCTGCTCCCTCTCTCTCCGCACTCTCACTGTGCTGCTCCCTCTCTCTCCGCACTCTCACCGTGCTTCTCTTTCTCTCTCCGCACTCTCTCTGTGCTGCTCCTTCTCTCTCTCTGCACCCTCACTGTCCTGCTCCCTCTCTCTCTCCACACTCTCGCTGTCCTGCTCCCTCTCTCTCTCCACACTCTCACCGTGCTGCTCCCTCTCTCTCTCTGCACTCTCACTGTGCTTCTCTCTCTCTCTCCGCACTCTCATTGTGCTGCTCCCTCTCTCCGCACTCACTGTAGTGCTCTCTCTCTCCCTCTGCACTCTCACTCTGCTGCTCCCTCTCTCTCGCCGCACGCTCACTCTACTGCTCCCTCTCTCTCTCCGCAATGTCACTGTACTGCTCCTTCTCTCTCTCCGCACTCTCACTGTGCTGCTCCCTCTCTCTCTCCGCACTCTCACTGTGCTGCTCCCTCTCCGCACTCTCACTGTGCGGCTCCCTCTCTCTCTCCGCACTCTCACTGTGCTGCTCCCTCCTTCTCTCCGCACTCTCACTCTGTTGCTCCCTCTCTCTCTCTCCACACTCTCACTGTGCTGCTCCACCCTTCTCTCCGCACTCTCACTCTGTTGCTCCCTCTCTCTCTCTCCGCACTCTCACTGTGCTGCTCCCTCCTTCTCTCCGCACTCTCACTCTGTCGCTCCCTCTCTCTCTCTCCGCTCTCTCACTGTGCTGCTCCCTCCTTCTCTCCGCACTCTCACTGTGCTACTCCCTCTCTCTCTCTCCACACTCTCACTGTGTTGCTCCCTCTCCCTCTCCGCACTCTCACTGTGCTGCTCCCTCTCCCTCTCCGCATTCTCACTGTGCTGCACGCTCTCACTCTCCGAACTCACTGCGCTGCTCCCTCTCTCTCTCCACACTCTCACTGTGCTGCTCCCTCTCTCTCTCTGCACTCTCACTGTGCTTCTCTCTCTCTCTCCGCACTCTCATTGTGCTGCTCCCTCTCTCCGCACTCACTGTCGTGCTCCCTCTCTCCCTCTGCACTCTCACTGTACTGCTCCCTCTCTCTCTCCGCAATGTCACTGTACTGCTCCTTCTCTCTCACCGCACTCTCACTGTGCTGCTCCTTCTCTCTCTCCGCACTCTCACAGTGCTTCTCTCTCTCTCTCTTCGCACTCTCACTGTGCTGCTCCCTCGCTCCGCACGCTCACTGTACTGCTCCTTCTCTCTCTCCGCAATGTCACTGTGCTGCTCCCTCTCTCTCCTCACTCTCTGTGCTGCTCCCTCGCTCTCCGCACTCTTACTGTGCTGCTCCCTCTCTCTCCGCACTCTCACCGTGCTTCTCTTTCTCTCCGCCCGCAGACTGCGCTTCTCTCTCTCTCTCCGCACTCTCACTTTGCTGCTCCCCATCTCTCTCGTCACTCTCACTTGCTGCTCCCTCTTTCTCTCCGCACTGTCACCGTGCTGCTCCCTCTCTCTCCGCACTCTCTCTGTGCTGCTCCCCATCTTTCTCTGCATTCTCACTGTCCTGCTCCCTCTCACTCTCCACACTCTCAATGTCCTGCTCCCTCTCTCTCTCCACACTCTCACCGTTCTGCTCCCTCTCTCTCTCTGCACTCTCATTGTGCTGCTCCCTCTCTCCGCACTCACTGTAGTGCTCTCTCTCTCCCTCTGCACTCTCACTTTGCTGCTCCCCATCTCTCTCCTCACTCTCACTCTGCTGCTCCCTCACTCTCTCTCCACGGTCACTCTACTGCTCCCTCTCTCTCTCCACACTCTCACTGTGTTGCTCCCTCTCCCTCTCCGCACTATCACTGTGCTTCTCTCTCTCTCTCCGCATACTCATTGTGCTGCTCCCTCTCTCCGCACTCACTGTCGTGCTCCCTCTCTCCCTCTGCACTCTCACTGTACTGTTTCCCATCTCTCTCACCGCAATGTCACTGTACTGCTCCTTCTCTCACTCCGCACTCTCACTGTGCTGCTCCTTCTCTCTCTCCGCACTCTCACAGTGCTTCTCTCTCTCTCTCTCCGCACTCTCACTGTTCTGCTCCCTCTCTCCGCACTCACTGTGCTGCTCCCTCTCTCCACACTCTCACTGTGCCGCTCCCTCTCTCCGCACTCTCACTGTGTTGTTCCCTTTCTCTCCGTTCTCACACTGCTCTGCTCCCTCTCTCTCCGCACTCTCAATGTGCCGCTACCTCTCGCCGCACTCTCACTGTGCTGCTCCCTCTCTCTCTCCGCACTCTCACTGTGCTGCTCCCTCTCTCTCCGCACTCTCACCGTGCTTCTCTTTCTCTCTGCCCGCTCACTGTGCTTCTCTCTCTCTCTGCACTCTCACTTTGCTGCTCCCCATCTCTCTCCTCACTCTCACTCTGCTGCTCCCTCTTTCTCTCTGCACTCTCACCGTGCTTCTCCCTCTGTCTCTCTGCACTCTCACTGTGCTGCTCCCCATCTCTCTCCTCACTCTCACTCTGCTGCTCCCTCTTTCTCTCCGCACCCTCACTGTCCTGCTCCCTCTCTCTCTCCGCAATGTCACTGTACTGCTCCTTCTCTCTCTCCGCACTCACTGTGCTGCTCCATCTCTCTCTCTGCACTCATACTGTGCTGCTCCCTCTCTCTCTCCGCACTCTCACTGTGCTGCTTCCTCCTTCTCTCCGCACTCTCACTCTGTTGCCCCCTCTCTCTCTCCGCACTCTCACTGTGCTGCTCCCTCTCTATCTGCGCACTCTCACTGTGCTACTCCCTCTCTCTCTCTCCACACTCTCACTGTGTTGCTCCCTCTCCCTCTCCGCACTCTCACTGTGCTGCTCCCTCTCACTCTCCGAACTCACTGTGCTGCTCCCTCTCTCTCTCCACACTCTCACTGTGTTGCTCCCTCTCCCTCTCCGCACTATCACTGTGCTTCTCTCTCTCTCTCCGCACTCTCATTGTGCTGCTCCCTCTCTCCGCACTCACTGTCGTGCTCCCTCTCTCCCTCTGCACTCTCACTGTACTGCTCCCCATCTCTCACCGCAATGTCACTGTACTGCTCCTTCTCTCACTCCGCACTCTCACTGTGCTGCTCCTTCTCTCTCTCCGCACTCTCACAGTGCTTCTCTCTCTCTCTCTCCGCACTCTCACTGTTCTGCTCCCTCTCTCCGCACTCGCTGTGCTGCTCCCTTTCTCTCTCCGCACTCTCACTGTGCTGCTCCCTCTCTCCACACTCTCACTGTGCCGCTCCCTCTCTCCGCACTCTCACTGTGTTGTTCCCTTTCTCTCCGTTCTCACACTGCTCTGCTCCCTCTCTCTCTCCGCACTCTCACTCTGCTGCTCCCTCTCTCTCTCTGTTCTGTCACTCTGCTGCTCCCTCTCTCTCTCCACACTCTCACGGTGTTGCTCCCTCTCCCTCTCCGCACTCTCAATGTGCTGCTCACTCTCTCTCTCCGCGCTCTCACCGTGCTGCTCCCTCGCTCCGCACGCTCACTGTACTGCTCCTTCTCTCTCCGCACTCTCACTCTGTTGCCCCCTCTCTCTCTCCGCACTCTCACTGTGCTGCACCCCATCTCTCTCCTCACTCTCACTCTGCTGCTCCCTTTTTCTCTCCGCAATCTCACCGTGCTGCTCACTCTCTCTCTCTGCACTCTGATTGTGCTGCTCCCCATCTCTCTCCTCACTCTCACTCTGCTGCTCCCTCTTTCTCTCCGCACTCTCACCGTGCTGCTCCCTCTCTCTCCGCACTCTCTCTGTGCTGCTCCTTCTCTCTCTCTGCACTCTCACTGTCCTGCTCCCTCTCTCTCTCCACACTCTCACTGTGCTTCTCTCTCTCAATCTGCACGCTCACTCTGCTGCTCCCTCTCTCTCTCCGCACGCTCACTCTACTGCTCCCTCTCTCTCTCCGCAATATCAATGTACTGCTCCTTCTTTCTCTCCGCACTCTCACTGTGCTGCTTCCTCTCTCTCTCCGCACTCTCACTGTGCTGCTCCCTCTCTCTCTCCGCACTCTCACTGTGCTGCTCCCTCCTTCTCTCCGCACTCTCACTCTGTTGCTGCCTCTCTCTCTCCGCACGCTCACTCTACTGCTCTCTCTCTCTCTCTCCGCAAGCTCACTCTACTGCTCCCTCTCTCTCACCGCAATGTCAATGTACTGCTCCTTCTTTCTCTCCGCACTCTCACTGTGCTGCTCTCTCTCTCTCCGCACTCTCACTGTGCTGCTCCCTCTCTCTCTCCACACTCTCACTGTGCTGCTCCCTCTCTCTCTCCGCACTCTCACTGTGCTGCTCCCTCTCGTTCACCGCACTCTCACTGTGCTGCTCCCTCTCTCTCTCCGCACTCTCACTGTGCTGCTCCTTCTCTCTCTCCGCACTCTCACTGTGCTGCTCCCTCTCTCCCTCTCCGCATTCTCACTGTGCTGCTCCCTCTCCCTCTCCGCACTATCACTGTGCTTCTCTCTCTCTCTCCGCACTCTCATTGTGCTGCTCCCTCTCTCTCTCCACACTCTCACTGTGTTGCTCCCTCTCCCTCTCCGCACTATCACTGTGCTTCTCTCTCTCTCTCCGCACTCTCATTGTGCTGCTCCCTCTCTCCGCACTCACTGTCGTGCTCCCTCTCTCCCTCTGCACTCTCACTGTACTGCTCCCTCTCTCTCTCTGCAATGTCACTGTACTGCTCCTTCTCTCTCACCGCTCTCTCACTGCTCTGCTCCTTCTCTCTCTACGCACTCTCACAGTGCTTCTCTTTCTCTCTCTCCGCACTCTCACTGTTCTGCTCCCTCTCTCCGCACTCACTGTGCTGCTCCCTTTCTCTCTCCACACTCTCACTGTGTTGCTCCCCTCCCTCTCCGCATTCTCACTGTGCTTCTCTCTCTCTCTCCGCACTCTCATTGTGCTGCTCCCTCTCTCCGCATTCAGTGTAGTGCTCCCTCTCTCCTTCTGCACTCTCTCTCTCCTGCTCCCTCTCTCTCCGCAATGTCACTGTACTGCTCCTTCTCTCTCTGTGCTCTCTCACTGTGCTGCTCCTTCTCTCTCTCCGCACTCTCACTGTGCTGCTCCCTCTCTCCACACTCTCACTGTGCTGCTCCCTCTCTCCGCACTCTCACTGTGCTTCTCCTTCTCTCTCTCCGCACTCACTGTGCTGCTGCCTTTCTCTCTCCTCACTCTCACTGTGCCGCTCCCTCTCTCCACACTCTCACTATGTTGTTCCCTTTCTCTCCGTTCTCACACTGCTCTGCTCCCTCTCTCTCTCCGCACTCTCACAGTGCTGCTCCCTCTCACTCTCCGCACGCTCACTCTACTGCTCCCTCTCTCTCTCCGCAATGTCACTGTACTGCTCCTTCTCTCTCTCCGCACTCTCACTGTGCTGCTCCCTCTCTCTCTCCGCACTCTCACTGTGCTCCTCCCTCTCTCTCACCGCACTCTCACTGTGCTGCTCCCTCCTTCTCTCCGCACTCTCACTCTGTTGCTCCCTCTCGCTCTCCGCACTCTCACTGTGTGCTCCCTCTCTCTCTGCGCACTCTCACTGTGCTGCTCCCTTTCTCTCTCTCCACACTCTCACTGTGCTTCTCCCTCTCTCTACGCACTCTCACCATACTGCTCCCTCTCTCTCCGCACTCTCACTTTGCTGCTCCCTCTCTCTCTCCACACTCTCACTGTGCTGCTCCATCTCTCTCTCCGCACTCTCACTCTGTTGCTCCCTCCCTCGCTCTCCGCACTCTCACTGTGCTGCTCCCTCTCTCTCTCCGCTCTCTCACTGTGCTGCTCCCTCCTTCTCTCCGCACTCTCACTGTGGTGCTCCCTCTCCCTCTCCGCATTCTCACTGTGCTGCACGCTCTCACTCTCCGAACTCACTGCGCTGCTCCCTCTTTCTCTCCACACTCTCACTGTGTTGCTCACTCTCCCTCTCCGCACTATCACTGTGCTTCTCTCTCTCTCTCCGCACTCTCATTGTGCTGCTCCCTCTCTCCGCACTCACTGTCGTGCTCCCTCTCTCCCTCTGCACTCTCACTGTACTGCTCCCTCTCTCTCTTCGCAATGTCACTGTACTGCTCCTTCTCTCTCACCGCACTCTCACTGTGCTGCTCCTTCTCTCTCTCCGCACTCTCACAGTGCTTCTCTCTCTCTCTCTTCGCACTCTCACTGTGCTGCTCCCTCGCTCCGCACGCTCACTGTACTGCTCCTTCTCTCTCTCCGCAATGTCACTGTGCTGCTCCCTCTCTCTCCTCACTCTCTGTGCTGCTCCCTCTCTCTCCGCACTCTCACCGTGCTTCTCTTTCTCTCCGCCCGCAGACTGCGCTTCTCTCTCTCTCTCCGCACTCTCACTGTGCTGCTCCCTCCTTCTCTCCGCACTCTCACTCTGTTGCTCCCTCTCGCTCTCCGCACTCTCACTGTGCTGCTCCCTCTCACTCTCTGAACTCACTGTGCTGCTCCCTCTCTCTCTCCACACTCTCACTGTGCTGCTCCCTCTCTATCTGCGCATTCTCACTGTGCTGCTCCCTCTCTCTCTCCGCACTCTCACTATGGTGCTCCCTCTCCCTCTCCGCACTATCACTGTGCTTCTCTCTCTCTCCGCACTCTCATTGTGCTGCTCCCTCTCTCCGCACTCACTGTCGTGCTCCCTCTCTCCCTGTGCACTCTCACTGTACTGCTTCCTCTCTCTCTCCGCAATGTCACTGTACTGTTCCTTCTCTCTCTCCGCACTCTCACTGTGCTGCTCCTTCTCTCTCTACGCACTCTCACTGTTCTGCTCCCTCTCTCCACACTCTCACTGTGCTGCTCCATCTCTCCGCACTCTCACTGTGCTTCTCCTTCTCTCTCTCCGAACTCACTGTGCTGCTCCCTCTCTCTCTCCGCACTGTCACTGTGCTGCTCTCTCTCCGCACTCTCACTGTGCGGCTCCCTCTCTCTCTCCGCACTCTCACTGTGCTGCTCCCTCCTTCTCTCCGCACTCTCACTCTGTTGCTCCCTCTCTCTCTCTCTCCACACTCTCACTGTGCTGCTCCACCCTTCTCTCCGCACTCTCACTCTGTTGCTCCCTCTCTCTCTCTCCGCACTCTCACTGTGCTGCTCCCTCCTTCTCTCCGCACTCTCACTCTGTTGCTCCCTCTCTCTCTCTCCACTCTCTCACTGTGCTGCTCCCTCCTTCTCTCCGCACTCTCACTGTGCTGCTCCCTCTCTCTCTCTCCACACTCTCACTGCGTTGCTCCCTCTCCCTCTCCGCACTCTCACTGTGGTGCTCCCTCTCCCTCTCCGCATTCTCACTGTGCTGCACGCTCTTACTCTCCGAACTCACTGCGCTGCTCCCTCTCTCTCTCCACACTCTCACTGTGTTGCTCACTCTCCCTCTCCGCACTATCACTGTGCTTTTCTCTCTCTCTCCGCACTCTCATTGTGCTGCTCCCTCTCTCCGCACTCACTGTCGTGCTCCCTCTCTCCCTCTGCACTCTCACTGTACTGCTCCCTCTCTCTCTCCGCAATGTCACTGTTCTGCTCCTTCTCTCTCACCGTACTCTCACTGTGCTGCTCCTTCTCTCTCTCCGCACTCTCACAGTGCTTCTCTCTCTCTCTCTTCGCACTCTCACTGTGCTGCTCCCTCGCTCCGCACGCTCACTGTACTGCTCCTTCTCTCTCTCCGCAATGTCACTGTGCTGCTCCCTCTCTCTCCTCACTCTCTGTGCTGCTCCCTCGCTCTCCGCACTCTTACTGTGCTGCTCCCTCTCTCTCCGCACTCTCACCGTGCTTCTCTTTCTCTCCGCCCGCAGACTGCGCTTCTCTCTCTCTCTCCGCACTCTCACTTTGCTGCTCCCCATCTCTCTCGTCACTCTCACTTGCTGCTCCCTCTTTCTCTCCGCACTGTCACCGTGCTGCTCCCTCTCTCTCCGCACTCTCTCTGTGCTGCTCCCCATCTTTCTCTGCATTCTCACTGTCCTGCTCCCTCTCACTCTCCACACTCTCAATGTCCTGCTCCCTCTCTCTCTCCACACTCTCACCGTGCTGCTCCCTCTCTCTCTCTGCACTCTCATTGTGCTGCTCCCTCTCTCCGCACTCACTGTAGTGCTCTCTCTCTCCCTCTGCACTCTCACTTTGCTGCTCCCCATCTCTCTCCTCACTCTCACTCTGCTGCTCCCTCACTCTCTCTCCACGGTCACTCTATTGCTCCCTCTCTCTCTCCACACTCTCACTGTGTTGCTCCCTCTCCCTCTCCGCACTATCACTGTGCTTCTCTCTCTCTCTCCGCATTCTCATTGTGCTGCTCCCTCTCTCCGCACTCACTGTCGTGCTCCCTCTCTCCCTCTGCACTCTCACTGTACTGCTCCCCATCTCTCTCACCGCAATGTCACTTTACTGCTCCTTCTCTCACTCCGCACTCTCACTGTGCTGCTCCTTCTCTCTCTCCGCACTCTCACAGTGCTTCTCTCTCTCTCTCTCCGCACTCTCACTGTTCTGCTCCCTCTCTCCGCACTCACTGTGCTGCTCCCTTTCTCTCTCCACACTCTCACTGTGCTGCTCCCTCTCTCCACACTCTCACTGTGCCGCTCCCTCTCTCCGCACTCTCACTGTGTTGTTCCCTTTCTCTCCGTTCTCACACTGCTCTGCTCCCTCTCTCTCCGCACTCTCAATGTGCCGCTACCTCTCGCCGCACTCTCACTGTGCTGCTCCCTCTCTCTCTCCGCACTCTCACTGTGCTGCTCCCTCTCTCTCCGCACTCTCACCGTGCTTCTCTTTCTCTCTGCCCGCTCACTGTGCTTCTCTCTCTCTCTGCACTCTCACTTTGCTGCTGCCCATCTCTCTCCTCACTCTCACTCTGCTGCTCCCTCTTTCTCCCTGCACTCTCACTGTGCTTCTCCCTCTGTCTCTCTGCACTCTCACTGTGCTGCTCCCCATCTCTCTCCTCACTCTCACTCTGCTGCTCCCTCTTTCTCTCCGCACCCTCACTGTCCTGCTCCCTCTCTCTCTCCGCAATGTCACTGTACTGCTCCTTCTCTCTCTCCGCACTCACTGTGCTGCTCCATCTCTCTCTCCGCACTCTCACTGTGCTGCTCCCTCTCTCTCTCCACACTCTCACTGTGTTGCTTCCTCTCCCTCTCCACACTATCACTGTGCTTCTCTCTCTCTCTCCGCACTCTCATTGTGCTGCTCCCTCTCTCCGCACTCACTGTCGTGCTCCCTCTCTCCCTCTGCACTCTCACTGTACTGCTCCCCATCTCTCTCACCGCAATGTCACTGTACTGCTCCTTCTCTCACTCCGCACTCTCACTGTGCTGCTCCTTCTCTCTCTCCGCACTCTCACAGTGCTTCTCTCTCTCTCTCTCCGCACTCTCACTGTTCTGCTCCCTCTCTCCGCACTCACTGTGCTGCTCCCTTTCTCTCTCCGCACTCTCACTGTGCTGCTCCCTCTCTCCACACTCTCACTGTGCCGCTCCCTCTCTCCGCACTCTCACTGTGTTGTTCCCTTTCTCTCCGTTCTCACACTGCTCTGCTCCCTCTCTCTCTCTGCACTCTCACTCTGCTGCTCCTTCTCTCTCTCTCTGCACTCTCACTCTGCTGCTCACTCTCTCTCTCCGCACTCTCACTCTGCTGCTCCCTCTCTCTCTCTGTTCTCTCACTCTGCTGCTCCCTCTCTCTCTCCACACTCTCACGGTGTTGCTCCCTCTCCCTCTCCGCACTCTCAATGTGCTGCTCACTCTCTCTCTCCGCGCTCTCACCGTGCTGCTCCCTCGCTCCGCACGCTCACTGTACTGCTCCTTCTCTCTCCGCACTCTCACCGTGCTTCTCTTTCTCTCCACCCGCTCACTGTGCTTCTCTCTCTCTCTCCGCACTCTCACTTTGCTGCTCCCCATCTCTCTCCTCACTCTCACTCTGCTGCTCCCTTTTTCTCTCCGCAATCTCACCGTGCTGCTCACTCTCTCTCTCTGCACTCTGATTGTGCTGCTCCCCTTCTCTCTCCTCACTCTCACTCTGCTGCTCCCTCTTTCTCTCCGCACTCTCACCGTGTTGCTCCCTCTCTCTCCGCACTCTCTCTGTGCTGCTCCTGCTCTCTCTCTGCACTCTCACTGTCCTGCTCCCTCTCTCTCTCCACACTCTCACTGTGCTTCTCTCTCTCAATCTGCACGCTCACTCTGCTGCTCCCTCTCTCTCTCCGCACGCTCACTCTACTGCTCCCTCTCTCTCTCCGCAATATCAATGTACTGCTCCTTCTTTCTCTCCGCACTCTCACTGTGCTGCTCCCTCTCTCTCTCCGCACTCTCACTGTGCTGCTCCCTCTCTCTCTCCGCACTCTCACTGTGCTGCTCTCTCTCTCTCCCCGCACTCTCACTGTGCTGCTCCCTCTCTCTCTCCGCACTCTCACTGTGCTGCTCCCTCCTTCTCTCCGCACTCTCACTCTGTTGCTGCCTCTCTCTCTCCGCACGCTCACTCTACTGCTCTCTCTCTCTCTCCGCAAGCTCACTCTACTGCTCCCTCTCTCTCACCGCAATGTCAATGTACTGCTCCTTCTTTCTCTCCGCACTCTCACTGTGCTGCTCTCTCTCTCTCCGCACTCTCACTGTGCTGCTCCCTCTCTCTCTCCGCACTCTCACTGTGCTGCTCCTTCTCTCTCTCCGCACTCTCACTGTGCTGCTCCCTCTCTCCCTCTCCGCATTCTCACTGTGCTGCTCCCTCTCCCTCTCCGCACTATCACTGTGCTTCTCTCTCTCTCTCCGCACTCTCATTGTGCTGCTCCCTCTCTCTCTCCACACTCTCACTGTGTTGCTCCCTCTCCCTCTCCGCACTATCACTGTGCTTCTCTCTCTCTCTCCGCACTCTCATTGTGCTGCTCCCTCTCTCCGCACTCACTGTCGTGCTCCCTCTCTCCCTCTGCACTCTCACTGTACTGCTCCCTCTCTCTCTCTGCAATGTCACTGTACTGCTCCTTCTCTCTCACCGCTCTCTCACTGTTCTGCTCCTTCTCTCTCTACGCACTCTCACAGTGCTTCTCTTTCTCTCTCTCCGCACTCTCACTGTTCTGCTCCCTCTCTCCGCACTCACTGTGCTGCTCCCTTTCTCTCTCCACACTCTCACTGTGTTGCTCCCCTCCCTCTCCGCATTCTCACTGTGCTTCTCTCTCTCTCTCCGCACTCTCATTGTGCTGCTCCCTCTCTCCGCATTCAGTGTAGTGCTCCCTCTCTCCTTCTGCACTCTCTCTCTCCTGCTCCCTCTCTCTCCGCAATGTCACTGTACTGCTCCTTCTCTCTCTGTGCTCTCTCACTGTGCTGCTCCTTCTCTCTCTCCGCACTCTCACTGTGCTGCTCCCTCTCTCCACACTCTCACTGTGCTGCTCCCTCTCTCCGCACTCTCACTGTGCTTCTCCTTCTCTCTCTCCGCACTCACTGTGCTGCTGCCTTTCTCTCTCCTCACTCTCACTGAGCCGCTCCCTCTCTCCACACTCTCACTATGTTGTTCCCTTTCTCTCCGTTCTCACACTGCTCTGCTCCCTCTCTCTCTCCGCACTCTCACAGTGCTTCTCTCTCTCTCTCCGCATTCTCATTGTGCTGCTCCCTCTCTCCGCACTCACTGTCGTGCTCCCTCTCTCCCTCTGCACTCTCACTGTACTGCTCCCCATCTCTCTCACCGCAATGTCACTTTACTGCTCCTTCTCTCACTCCGCACTCTCACTGTGCTGCTCCTTCTCTCTCTCCGCACTCTCACAGTGCTTCTCTCTCTCTCTCTCCGCACTCTCACTGTTCTGCTCCCTCTCTCCGCACTCACTGTGCTGCTCCCTTTCTCTCTCCACACTCTCACTGTGCCGCTCCCTCTCTCCGCACTCTCACTGTGTTGTTCCCTTTCTCTCCGTTCTCACACTGCTCTGCTCCCTCTCTCTCCGCACTCTCAATGTGCCGCTACCTCTCGCCGCACTCTCACTGTGCTGCTCCCTCTCTCTCTCCGCACTCTCACTGTGCTGCTCCCTCTCTCTCCGCACTCTCACCGTGCTTCTCTTTCTCTCTGCCCGCTCACTGTGCTTCTCTCTCTCTCTGCACTCTCACTTTGCTGCTGCCCATCTCTCTCCTCACTCTCACTCTGCTGCTCCCTCTTTCTCCCTGCACTCTCACTGTGCTTCTCCCTCTGTCTCTCTGCACTCTCACTGTGCTGCTCCCCATCTCTCTCCTCACTCTCACTCTGCTGCTCCCTCTTTCTCTCCGCACCCTCACTGTCCTGCTCCCTCTCTCTCTCCGCAATGTCACTGTACTGCTCCTTCTCTCTCTCCGCACTCACTGTGCTGCTCCATCTCTCTCTCCGCACTCTCACTGTGCTGCTCCCTCTCTCTCTCCACACTCTCACTGTGTTGCTCCCTCTCCCTCTCCACACTATCACTGTGCTTCTCTCTCTCTCTCCGCACTCTCATTGTGCTGCTCCCTCTCTCCGCACTCACTGTCGTGCTCCCTCTCTCCCTCTGCACTCTCACTGTACTGCTCCCCATCTCTCTCACCGCAATGTCACTGTACTGCTCCTTCTCTCACTCCGCACTCTCACTGTGCTGCTCCTTCTCTCTCTCCGCACTCTCACAGTGCTTCTCTCTCTCTCTCTCCGCACTCTCACTGTTCTGCTCCCTCTCTCCGCACTCACTGTGCTGCTCCCTTTCTCTCTCCGCACTCTCACTGTGCTGCTCCCTCTCTCCACACTCTCACTGTGCCGCTCCCTCTCTCCGCACTCTCACTGTGTTGTTCCCTTTCTCTCCGTTCTCACACTGCTCTGCTCCCTCTCTCTCTCTGCACTCTCACTCTGCTGCTCCTTCTCTCTCTCTCTGCACTCTCACTCTGCTGCTCACTCTCTCTCTCCGCACTCTCACTCTGCTGCTCCCTCTCTCTCTCTGTTCTCTCACTCTGCTGCTCCCTCTCTCTCTCCACACTCTCACGGTGTTGCTCCCTCTCCCTCTCCGCACTCTCAATGTGCTGCTCACTCTCTCTCTCCGCGCTCTCACCGTGCTGCTCCCTCGCTCCGCACGCTCACTGTACTGCTCCTTCTCTCTCCGCACTCTCACCGTGCTTCTCTTTCTCTCCACCCGCTCACTGTGCTTCTCTCTCTCTCTCCGCACTCTCACTTTGCTGCTCCCCATCTCTCTCCTCACTCTCACTCTGCTGCTCCCTTTTTCTCTCCGCAATCTCACCGTGCTGCTCACTCTCTCTCTCTGCACTCTGATTGTGCTGCTCCCCTTCTCTCTCCTCACTCTCACTCTGCTGCTCCCTCTTTCTCTCCGCACTCTCACCGTGTTGCTCCCTCTCTCTCCGCACTCTCTCTGTGCTGCTCCTGCTCTCTCTCTGCACTCTCACTGTCCTGCTCCCTCTCTCTCTCCACACTCTCACTGTGCTTCTCTCTCTCAATCTGCACGCTCACTCTGCTGCTCCCTCTCTCTCTCCGCACGCTCACTCTACTGCTCCCTCTCTCTCTCCGCAATATCAATGTACTGCTCCTTCTTTCTCTCCGCACTCTCACTGTGCTGCTCCCTCTCTCTCTCCGCACTCTCACTGTGCTGCTCCCTCTCTCTCTCCGCACTCTCACTGTGCTGCTCTCTCTCTCTCCCCGCACTCTCACTGTGCTGCTCCCTCTCTCTCTCCGCACTCTCACTGTGCTGCTCCCTCCTTCTCTCCGCACTCTCACTCTGTTGCTGCCTCTCTCTCTCCGCACGCTCACTCTACTGCTCTCTCTCTCTCTCCGCAAGCTCACTCTACTGCTCCCTCTCTCTCACCGCAATGTCAATGTACTGCTCCTTCTTTCTCTCCGCACTCTCACTGTGCTGCTCTCTCTCTCTCCGCACTCTCACTGTGCTGCTCCCTCTCTCTCTCCGCACTCTCACTGTGCTGCTCCTTCTCTCTCTCCGCACTCTCACTGTGCTGCTCCCTCTCTCCCTCTCCGCATTCTCACTGTGCTGCTCCCTCTCCCTCTCCGCACTATCACTGTGCTTCTCTCTCTCTCTCCGCACTCTCATTGTGCTGCTCCCTCTCTCTCTCCACACTCTCACTGTGTTGCTCCCTCTCCCTCTCCGCACTATCACTGTGCTTCTCTCTCTCTCTCCGCACTCTCATTGTGCTGCTCCCTCTCTCCGCACTCACTGTCGTGCTCCCTCTCTCCCTCTGCACTCTCACTGTACTGCTCCCTCTCTCTCTCTGCAATGTCACTGTACTGCTCCTTCTCTCTCACCGCTCTCTCACTGTTCTGCTCCTTCTCTCTCTACGCACTCTCACAGTGCTTCTCTTTCTCTCTCTCCGCACTCTCACTGTTCTGCTCCCTCTCTCCGCACTCACTGTGCTGCTCCCTTTCTCTCTCCACACTCTCACTGTGTTGCTCCCCTCCCTCTCCACATTCTCACTGTGCTTCTCTCTCTCTCTCCGCACTCTCATTGTGCTGCTCCCTCTCTCCGCATTCAGTGTAGTGCTCCCTCTCTCCTTCTGCACTCTCTCTCTCCTGCTCCCTCTCTCTCCGCAATGTCACTGTACTGCTCCTTCTCTCTCTGTGCTCTCTCACTGTGCTGCTCCTTCTCTCTCTCCGCACTCTCACTGTGCTGCTCCCTCTCTCCACACTCTCACTGTGCTGCTCCCTCTCTCCGCACTCTCACTGTGCTTCTCCTTCTCTCTCTCCGCACTCACTGTGCTGCTGCCTTTCTCTCTCCTCACTCTCACTGAGCCGCTCCCTCTCTCCACACTCTCACTATGTTGTTCCCTTTCTCTCCGTTCTCACACTGCTCTGCTCCCTCTCTCTCTCCGCACTCTCACAGTGCTGCTCCCTCTCACTCTCCGCACGCTCACTCTACTGCTCCCTCTCTCTCTCCGCAATGTCACTGTACTGCTCCTTCTCTCTCTCCGCACTCTCACTGTGCTGCTCCCTCTCTCTCCCCGCACTCTCACTGTGCTCCTCCCTCTCTCTCACCGCACTCTCACTGTGCTGCTCCCTCCTTCTCTCCGCACTCTCACTCTGTTGCTCCCTCTCGCTCTCCGCACTCTCACTGTGCTGCTCCCTCTCTCTCTGCGCACTCTCACTGTGCTGCTCCCTTTCTCTCTCTCCACACTCTCACTGTGCTTCTCCCTCTCTCTACGCACTCTCACCATACTGCTCCCTCTCTCTCCGCACTCTCACTGTGCTGCTCCCTCTCGCTCTCCGCACTCTCACTCTGTTGCTCCCTCTCGCTCTCCGCACTCTCACTGTGCTGCTCCCTCTCTCTCTCCGCACTCTCACTGTGCTGCTCCCTCTCTCTCTCCGCACTCTCACTGTGCTGCTCCTTCTCTCTCTCCGCACTCTCACTGTGCTGCTCCCTCTCTCCCTCTCCGCATTCTCACTGTGCTGCTCCCTCTCCCTCTCCGCACTATCACTGTGCTTCTCTCTCTCTCTCCGCACTCTCATTGTGCTGCTCCCTCTCTCTCTCCACACTCTCACTGTGTTGCTCCCTCTCCCTCTGCGCACTATCACTGTGCTTCTCTCTCTCTCTCCGCACTCTCATTGTGCTGCTCCCTCTCTCCGCACTCACTGTCGTGCTCCCTCTCTCCCTCTGCACTCTCACTGTACTGCTCCCTCTCTCTCTCTGCAATGTCACTGTACTGCTCCTTCTCTCTCACCGCTCTCTCACTGTTCTGCTCCTTCTCTCTCTACGCACTCTCACAGTGCTTCTCTTTCTCTCTCTCCGCACTCTCACTGTTCTGCTCCCTCTCTCCGCACTCACTGTGCTGCTCCCTTTCTCTCTCCACACTCTCACTGTGTTGCTCCCCTCACTCTCCGCATTCTCACTGTGCTTCTCTCTCTCTCTCCGCACTCTCATTGTGCTGCTCCCTCTCTCCGCATTCAGTGTAGTGCTCCCTCTCTCCTTCTGCACTCTCTCTCTCCTGCTCCCTCTCTCTCCGCAATGTCACTGTACTGCTCCTTCTCTCTCTGTGCTCTCTCACTGTGCTGCTCCTTCTCTCTCTCCGCACTCTCACTGTGCTGCTCCCTCTCTCCACACTCTCACTGTGCTGCTCCCTCTCTCCGCACTCTCACTGTGCTTCTCCTTCTCTCTCTCCGCACTCACTGTGCTGCTGCCTTTCTCTCTCCTCACTCTCACTGTGCCGCTCCCTCTCTCCACACTCTCACTATGTTGTTCCCTTTCTCTCCGTTCTCACACTGCTCTGCTCCCTCTCTCTCTCCGCACTCTCACAGTGCTGCTCCCTCTCACTCTCCGCACGCTCACTCTACTGCTCCCTCTCTCTCTCCGCAATGTCACTGTACTGCTCCTTCTCTCTCTCCGCACTCTCACTGTGCTGCTCCCTCTCTCTCCCCGCACTCTCACTGTGCTCCTCCCTCTCTCTCACCGCACTCTCACTGTGCTGCTCCCTCCTTCTCTCCGCACTCTCACTCTGTTGCTCCCTCTCGCTCTCCGCACTCTCACTGTGCTGCTCCCTCTCTCTCTGCGCACTCTCACTGTGCTGCTCCCTTTCTCTCTCTCCACACTCTCACTGTGCTTCTCCCTCTCTCTACGCACTCTCACCATACTGCTCCCTCTCTCTCCGCACTCTCACTGTGCTGCTCCCTCTCGCTCTCCGCACTCTCACTCTGTTGCTCCCTCTCGCTCTCCGCACTCTCACTGTGCTGCTCCCTCTCTCTCTCCGCTCTCTCACTGTGCTGCTCCCTCCTTCTCTCCGCACTCTCACTCTGTTGCTCCCTCTCGCTCTCCGCACTCTCACTGTGCCACTCCCTCTCTCTCTCTCCACACTCTCACTGTGGTGCTCCCTCTCCCTCTCCGCATTCTCACTGTGCTGCACGCTCTCACTCTCCGAACTCACTGCGCTGCTCCCTCTCTCTCTCCGCACTCTCACTGTGTTGCTCACTCTCCCTCTCCGCACTATCACTGTGCTTCTCTCTCTCTCTCCGCACTCTCATTGTGCTGCTCCCTCTCTCCGCACTCACTGTCGTGCTCCCTCTCTCCCTCTGCACTCTCACTGTACTGCTCCCTCTCTCTCTTCGCAATGTCACTGTACTGCTCCTTCTCTCTCACCGCACTCTCACTGTGCTGCTCCTTCTCTCTCTCCGCACTCTCACAGTGCTTCTCTCTCTCTCTCTTCGCACTCTCACTGTGCTGCTCCCTCGCTCCGCACGCTCACTGTACTGCTCCTTCTCTCTCTCCGCAATGTCACTGTGCTGCTCCCTCTCTCTCCTCACTCTCTGTGCTGCTCCCTCGCTCTCCGCACTCTTACTGTGCTGCTCCCTCTCTCTCCGCACTCTCACCGTGCTTCTCTTTCTCTCCGCCCGCAGACTGCGCTTCTCTCTCTCTCTCCGCACTCTCACTGTGCTGCTCCCTCCTTCTCTCCGCACTCTCACTCTGTTGCTCCCTCTCGCTCTCCGCACTCTCACTGTGCTGCTCCCTCTCACTCTCCGAACTCACTGTGCTGCTCCCTCTCTCTCTCCACACTCTCACTGTGCTGCTCCCTCTCTATCTGCGCATTCTCACTGTGCTGCTCCCTCTCTCTCTCCGCACTCTCACTGTGGTGCTCCATCTCCCTCTCCGCATTCTCACTGTGCTGCTCCCTCTCACTCTCCGAACTCACTGTGCTGCTCCCTCTCTCTCTCCACACTCTCACTGTGTTGCTCCCTCTCCCTCTCCGCACTATCACTGTGCTTCTCTCTCTCTCCGCACTCTCATTGTGCTGCTCCCTCTCTCCGCACTCACTGTCGTGCTCCCTCTCTCCCTGTGCACTCTCACTGTACTGCTCCCTCTCTCTCTCCGCAATGTCACTGTACTGTTCCTTCTCTCTCTCCGCACTCTCACTGTGCTGCTCCTTCTCTCTCTCCACACTCTCACTGTACTGCTCCCTCTCTCTCTCCGCAATGTCACTGTACTGTTCCTTCTCTCTCTCCGCACTCTCACTGTGCTGCTCCTTCTCTCTCTCCACACTCTCACTGTGCTGCTCCATCTCTCCGCACTCTCACTGTGCTTCTCCTTCTCTCTCTCCGAACTCACTGTGCTGCTCCCTCTCTCTCTCCGCACTGTCACTGTGCTGCTCTCTCTCCGCACTCTCACTGTGCGGCTCCCTCTCTCTCTCCGCACTCTCACTGTGCTGCTCCCTCCTTCTCTCCGCACTCTCACTCTGTTGCTCCCTCTCGCTCTCCGCACTCTCACTGTGCTGCTCCCTCTCTCTCTCCGCTCTCTCACTGTGCTGCTCCCTCCTTCTCTCCGCACTCTCACTCTGTTGCTCCCTCTCGCTCTCCGCACTCTCACTGTGCCACTCCCTCTCTCTCTCTCCACACTCTCACTGTGGTGCTCCCTCTCCCTCTCCGCATTCTCACTGTGCTGCACGCTCTCACTCTCCGAACTCACTGCGCTGCTCCCTCTCTCTCTCCACACTCTCACTGTGTTGCTCACTCTCCCTCTCCGCACTATCACTGTGCTTCTCTCTCTCTCTCCGCACTCTCATTGTGCTGCTCCCTCTCTCCGCACTCACTGTCGTGCTCCCTCTCTCCCTCTGCACTCTCACTGTACTGCTCCCTCTCTCTCTTCGCAATGTCACTGTACTGCTCCTTCTCTCTCACCGCACTCTCACTGTGCTGCTCCTTCTCTCTCTCCGCACTCTCACAGTGCTTCTCTCTCTCTCTCTTCGCACTCTCACTGTGCTGCTCCCTCGCTCCGCACGCTCACTGTACTGCTCCTTCTCTCTCTCCGCAATGTCACTGTGCTGCTCCCTCTCTCTCCTCACTCTCTGTGCTGCTCCCTCGCTCTCCGCACTCTTACTGTGCTGCTCCCTCTCTCTCCGCACTCTCACCGTGCTTCTCTTTCTCTCCGCCCGCAGACTGCGCTTCTCTCTCTCTCTCCGCACTCTCACTGTGCTGCTCCCTCCTTCTCTCCGCACTCTCACTCTGTTGCTCCCTCTCGCTCTCCGCACTCTCACTGTGCTGCTCCCTCTCACTCTCCGAACTCACTGTGCTGCTCCCTCTCTCTCTCCACACTCTCACTGTGCTGCTCCCTCTCTATCTGCGCATTCTCACTGTGCTGCTCCCTCTCTCTCTCCGCACTCTCACTGTGGTGCTCCATCTCCCTCTCCGCATTCTCACTGTGCTGCTCCCTCTCACTCTCCGAACTCACTGTGCTGCTCCCTCTCTCTCTCCACACTCTCACTGTGTTGCTCCCTCTCCCTCTCCGCACTATCACTGTGCTTCTCTCTCTCTCCGCACTCTCATTGTGCTGCTCCCTCTCTCCGCACTCACTGTCGTGCTCCCTCTCTCCCTGTGCACTCTCAATGTACTGCTCCCTCTCTCTCTCCGCAATGTCACTGTACTGTTCCTTCTCTCTCTCCGCACTCTCACTGTGCTGCTCCTTCTCTCTCTCCACACTCTCACTGTACTGCTCCCTCTCTCTCTCCGCAATGTCACTGTACTGTTCCTTCTCTCTCTCCGCACTCTCACTGTGCTGCTCCTTCTCTCTCTCCACACTCTCACTGTGCTGCTCCATCTCTCCGCACTCTCACTGTGCTTCTCCTTCTCTCTCTCCGAACTCACTGTGCTGCTCCCTCTCTCTCTCCGCACTGTCACTGTGCTGCTCTCTCTCCGCACTCTCACTGTGCGGCTCCCTCTCTCTCTCCGCACTCTCACTGTGCTGCTCCCTCTTTCTCTCCGCACTCTCACTCTGTTGCTCCCTCTCTCTCTCTCCACACTCTCACTGTGCTGCTCCACCCTTCTCTCCGCACTCTCACTCTGTTGCTCCCTCTCTCTCTCTCCGCACTCTCACTGTGCTGCTCCCTCCTTCTCTCCGCACTCTCACTCTGTTGCTCCCTCTCTCTCTCTCCGCTCTCTCACTGTGCTGCTCCCTCCTTCTCTCCGCACTCTCACTGTGCTACTCCCTCTCTCTCTCTCCACACTCTCACTGTGTTGCTCCCTCTCCCTCTCCGCACTCTCACTGTGCTGCACGCTCTTACTCTCCGAACTCACTGCGCTGCTCCCTCTCTCTCTCCACACTCTCACTGTGTTGCTCACTCTCCCTCTCCGCACTATCACTGTGCTTTTCTCTCTCTCTCCGCACTCTCATTGTGCTGCTCCCTCTCTCCGCACTCACTGCAGTGCTCCCTCTCTCCCTCTGCACTCTCACTGTACTGCTCCCTCTCTCTCTCCGCAATGTCACTGTTCTGCTCCTTCTCTCTCACCGTACTCTCACTGTGCTGCTCCTTCTCTCTCTCCGCACTCTCACAGTGCTTCTCTCTCTCTCTCTTCGCACTCTCACTGTGCTGCTCCCTCGCTCCGCACGCTCACTGTACTGCTCCTTCTCTCTCTCCGCAATGTCACTGTGCTGCTCCCTCTCACTCCTCACTCTCTGTGCTGCTCCCTCGCTCTCCGCACTCTTACTATGCTGCTCCCTCTCTCTCCGCACTCTCACCGTGCTTCTCTTTCTCTCCGCCCGCAGACTGCGCTTCTTTCTCTCTCCGCACTCTCACTTTGCTGCTCCCCATCTCTCTCGTCACTCTCACTTGCTGCTCCCTCTTTCTCTCCGCACTGTCACCGTGCTGCTCCCTCTCTCTCCGCACTCTCTCTGTGCTGCTCCCCATCTTTCTCTGCATTCTCACTGTCCTGCTCCCTCTCACTCTCCACACTCTCAATGTCCTGCTCCCTCTCTCTCTCCACACTCTCACCGTGCTGCTCCCTCTCTCTCTCTGCACTCTCATTGTGCTGCTCCCTCTCTCCGCACTCACTGTAGTGCTCTCTCTCTCCCTCTGCACTCTCACTTTGCTGCTCCCCATCTCTCTCCTCACTCTCACTCTGCTGCTCCCTCACTCTCTCTCCACGGTCACTCTACTGCTCCCTCTCTCTCTCCGCATTCTCATTGTGCTGCTCCCTCTCTCCGCACTCACTGTCGTGCTCCCTCTCTCCCTCTGCACTCTCACTGTACTGCTCCCCATCTCTCTCACCGCAATGTCACTTTACTGCTCCTTCTCTCACTCCGCACTCTCACTGTGCTGCTCCTTCTCTCTCTCCGCACTCTCACAGTGCTTCTCTCTCTCTCTCTCCGCACTCTCACTGTTCTGCTCCCTCTCTCCGCACTCACTGTGCTGCTCCCTTTCTCTCTCCACACTCTCACTGTGCTGCTCCCTCTCTCCACACTCTCACTGTGCCGCTCCCTCTCTCCGCACTCTCACTGTGTTGTTCCCTTTCTCTCCGTTCTCACACTGCTCTGCTCCCTCTCTCTCCGCACTCTCAATGTGCCGCTACCTCTCGCCGCACTCTCACTGTGCTGCTCCCTCTCTCTCTCCGCACTCTCACTGTGCTGCTCCCTCTCTCTCCGCACTCTCACCGTGCTTCTCTTTCTCTCTGCCCGCTCACTGTGCTTCTCTCTCTCTCTGCACTCTCACTTTGCTGCTGCCCATCTCTCTCCTCACTCTCACTCTGCTGCTCCCTCTTTCTCTCTGCACTCTCACCGTGCTTCTCCCTCTGTCTCTCTGCACTCTCACTGTGCTGCTCCCCATCTCTCTCCTCACTCTCACTCTGCTGCTCCCTCTTTCTGTTCGCACTCTCACCGTGCTTCTCCCTCTGTCTCTCTGCACTCTCACTGTGCTGCTCCCCATCTCTCTCCTCACTCTCACTCTGCTGCTCCCTCTTTCTGTTCGCACTCTCACCGTGCTTCTCCCTCTGTCTCTCTGCACTCTCACTGTGCTGCTCCCCATCTCTCTCCTCACTCTCACTCTGCTGCTCCCTCTTTCTCTCCGCACCCTCACTGTCCTGCTCCCTCTCTCTCTCCGCAATGTCACTGTGCTGCTCCTTCTCTCACTCCGCACTCACTGTGCTGCTCCATCTCTCTCTCTGCACTCATACTGTGCTGCTCCCTCTCTCTCTCCGCAATCTCACTGTGCTGCTCTCTCTCTCTCCGCACTCTCACTGTGCTGCTCCCTCTCTCTCCGCACTCTCACTGTGCTGCTTCCTCCTTCTCTCCGCACTCTCACTGTGCTGCTACCTCTCTATCTGCGCACTCTCACTGTGCTACTCCCTCTCTCTCTCTCCACACTCTCACTGTGTTGCTCCCTCTCCCTCTCCGCACTCTCACCGTGCTGCTCCCTCTCACTCTCCGAACTCACTGTGCTGCTCCCTCTCTCTCTCCACACTCTCACTGTGTTGCTCCCTCTCCCTCTCCGCACTATCACTGTGCTTCTCTCTCTCTCTCCGCACTCTCATTGTGCTGCTCCCTCTCTCCGCACTCACTGTCGTGCTCCCTCTCTCCCTCTGCACTCTCACTGTACTGCTCCCCATCTCTCTCACCGCAATGTCACTGTTCTGCTCCCTCTCTCCGCACTCACTGTGCTGCTCCCTTTCTCTCTCCGCACTCTCACTGTGCTGCTCCCTCTCTCCACACTCTCACTGTGCCGCTCCCTCTCTCCGCACTCTCACTGTGTTGTTCCCTTTCTCTCCGTTCTCACACTGCTCTGCTCCCTCTCTCTCTCTGCACTCTCACTCTGCTGCTCCTTCTCTCTCTCTCTGCACTCTCACTGTGCTGCTCCCTCTCTCTCTCCGCACTCTCACTGTGCTGCTCCCTCTCTCTCTCTGTTCTCTCACTCTGCTGCTCCCTCTCTCTCTCCACACTCTCACGGTGTTGCTCCCTCTCCCTCTCCGCACTCTCAATGTGCTGCTCACTCTCTCTCTCCGCGCTCTCACCGTGCTGCTCCCTCGCTCCGCACGCTCACTGTACTGCTCCTTCTCTCTCCGCACTCTCACCGTGCTTCTCTTTCTCTCCACCCGCTCACTGTGCTTCTCTCTCTCTCTCCGCACTCTCACTTTGCTGCTCCCCATCTCTCTCCTCACTCTCACTCTGCTGCTCCCTTTTTCTCTCCGCAATCTCACCGTGCTGCTCACTCTCTCTCTCTGCACTCTCACTCTGCTGCTCCCTCTCTCTCTCCGCACGCTCACTCTACTGCTCCCTCTCTCTCTCCGCAATATCAATGTACTGCTCCTTCTTTCTCTCCGCACTCTCACTGTACTGCTCCCTCTCTCTCTCCGCACTCTCACTGTGCTGCTCCCTCTCTCTCTCCGCACTCTCACTATGCTGCTCTCTCGCTCTCCCCGCACTCTCACTGTGCTGCTCCCTCTCTCTCTCGCACTCTCACTGTGCTGCTCCCTCCTTCTCTCCGCATCCTCACTCTGTTGCTGCCTCTCTCTCTCCGCACGCTCACTCTACTGCTCTCTCTCTCTCTCCGCAAGCTCACTCTACTGCTCCCTCTCTCTCTCCGCAATATCAATGTACTGCTCCTTCTTTCTCTCCGCACTCTCACTGTGCTGCTCCCTCTCTCTCTCCGCACTCTCACTGTGCTGCTCCTTCTTTCTCTCCGCACTCTCACTGTGCTGCTCTCTCTCTCTCCGCACTCTCACTGTGCTGCTCCCTCTCTCTCTCCGCACTCTCACTGTGCTGCTCCTTCTCTCTCTCCGCACTCTCACTGTGCTGCTCCCTCTCTCTCTCTCCACACTTTCACTGTGTTGCTCCCTCTCCCTCGCAGCACTCTCACTCTGGTGCTCCCTCTCCGCATTCTCACTGTGCTGCTCCCTCTCCCTCTCCGCACTATCACTGTGCTTCTCTCTCTCTCTCCGCACTCTCATTGTGCTGCTCCCTCTCTCCGCACTCACTGTCGTGCTCCCTCTCTCCCTCTGCACTCTCACTGTACTGCTCCCTCTCTCTCTCTGCAATGTCACTGTACTGCTCCTTCTCTCTCACCGCTCTCTCACTGTTCTGCTCCTTCTCTCTCTACGCACTCTCACAGTGCTTCTCTTTCTCTCTCTCCGCACTCTCACTGTTCTGCTCCCTCTCTCCGCACTCACTGTGCTGCTCCCTTTCTCTCTCCACACTCTCACTGTGTTGCTCCCCTCCCTCTCCGCATTCTCACTGTGCTTCTCTCTCTCTCTCCGCACTCTCATTGTGCTGCTCCCTCTCTCCGCATTCAGTGTAGTGCTCCCTCTCTCCTTCTGCACTCTCACTCTCCTGCTCCCTCTCTCTCCGCAATGTCACTGTACTGCTCCTTCTCTCTCTGTGCTCTCTCACTGTGCTGCTCCTTCTCTCTCTCCGCACTCTCACTGTGCTGCTCCCTCTCTCCACACTCTCACTGTGCTGCTCCCTCTCTCCGCACTCTCACTGTGCTTCTCCTTCTCTCTCTCCGCACTCACTGTGCTGCTGCCTTTCTCTCTCCGCACTCTCACTGTGCCGCTCCCTCTCTCCACACTCTCACTATGTTGTTCCCTTTCTCTCCGTTCTCACACTGCTCTGCTCCCTCTCTCTCTCCGCACTCTCACAGTGCTGCTCCCTCTCATTCACCGCACGCTCACTCTACTGCTCCCTCTCTCTCTCCGCAATGTCACTGTACTGCTCCTTCTCTCTCTCCGCACTCTCACTGTGCTGCTCCCTCCTTCTCTCCGCACTCTCACTCTGTTGCTCCCTCTCGCTCTCCGCACTCTCACTGTGCTGCTCCCTCTCTCTCTGCGCACTCTCACTGTGCTGCTCCCTTTCTCTCTCTCCACACTCTCACTGTGCTTCTCCCTCTCTCTACGCACTCTCACCATACTGCTCCCTCTCTCTCCGCACTCTCACTTTGCTGCTCCCTCTCTCTCTCCACACTCTCACTGTGCTGCTCCATCTCTCTCTCCGCACTCTCACTCTGTTGCTCCCTCTCGCTCTCCGCACTCTCACTGTGCTGCTCCCTCTCTCTCTCCGCAATGTCACTGTACTGCTCCTTCTCTCTCTCCGCACTCTCACTGTGCTGCTCCTTCTCTCTGTCCGCACTCTCACAGTGCTTCTCTCTCTCTCTCCGCACTCTCACTGTTCTGCTCCCTCTCTCTGCACTCTCACTGTGCTGCTCCCTTTCTCTCTCCGCACTCTCACTGTGCCGCTCCCTCTCTCCGCACTCTCACTATGTTGTTCCCATTCACTCCGTTCTCACACTGCTCTGCTCCCTCTCTCTCTCCGCACTCTCACTCTGCTGCACACTCTCTCTCTCCGCACTCTTACTCTGCTGCTCCCTCTCTCTCCCACACTCTCACTGTGCTGCTCAATCTCTCACTCCGCACTCTAACTCTGCTGCTCCCTCTCTCTCTCCGCTCTCTCACTTAGCTGCTCCCTCTCTCTCTCCACACTCACACTGTGTTGCTCCTTCACACTGTGTTGCTCCCTCTCCCTCTCCGCACTCTCAGTGGTGCTCCCTCTTTCTCTCCGCATTCTCACTGTGCTACTCCCTCTCACTCTCCGAACTCACTGTGTTGCTCCCTCTCCCTCTCCGCACTCTCACTGTGCTTCTCTCTCTCTCTCCGCATTCTCATTGTGCTGGTCCCTCTCTCCGCACTCACTGTAGTGCTCCCTCTCTCCCTCTGCACTCTCACTGTACTTATCCCTCTCTCTCTCCGCAATTACACTGTACTGCTCCTTCTCTTGCTCCGCACTCTCACTGTGGTGCTCTCTCTCTCTCCACACTCTCATTGTGCTGCTTCTTCTCTTTCTCCGCACTCTCACTGTGGTGCTCTCTCTCTCTCCACACTCTCATTGTGCTGCTTCTTCTCTTTCTCCGCACTCTCACTGTGCTACTCCCTCTCTCTCCGCACTCTCACTGTGCTGCTCCCTCTCTCTCCGCATTCTCACTGTGCTACTCCCTCTCTCTCCGCACTCTCACTGTGCTGCTCCCTCTCTACGCACACTCATTGTGCTGCTCCCTCTCTCTGCGCACTCTCAATGTGCTACTCCATCTCTCTCTCCGCACTCTCAATGTGCTGCTCACTCTCTCTCTCCGCGCTCTCACCGTGCTGCTCCCTCGCTCCGCACGCTCACTGTACTGCTCCTTCGCTCTCTCCGCAATGTCACTGTGCTGCTCCCTCTCTCTCCTCACTCTCACTGTGCTGCTCCCTCTCTCGCCGCACTCTCACTGTGCTGCTCCCTCTCTCTCTCCGCACTCTCACTGTGCTGCTCCCTCTCTCTCCGCACTCTCACTGTGCTGCTCCCTCTCTCTCTCCTCACTCTCACTGTGCTGCTCCCTCTCTCTCCGCACTCTCACTGTGCTGCTCCCTCTCTCTCTCCGCACTCTCACTGTGCTGCTCCCTCTCTCTCTCCGCACTCTCACTGTGCTGCTCCCTCTCTCTCTCCGCACTCTCACTGTGCTGCTCCCTCTCTCTCTCTCTGCACTCTGATTGTGCTGCTCCCCTTCTCTCTCCTCACTCTCACTGTGCTGCTCCCTCTCTCTCCGCACTCTCACTGTGCTGCTCCCTCTCTCTCCGCACTCGCACCGTGCTTCTCTTTCTCTCCGCCCGCTCACTGTGCTTCTCTCTCTCTCTCTGCACTCTCACTCTGCTGCTCCCTCTCTCTCTCCGCACGCTCACTCTACTGCTCCCTCTCTCTCTCCGCAATGTCAATGTATTGCTCCTTCTTTCTCTCCGCACTCTCACTGTGCTGCTCCCTCTCTCTCTCCGCACTCTCACTGTGCTGCTCCCTCTCTCTCTCCGCACTCTCACTGTGCTGCTCCCTCTCTCTCTCCGCACTCTCACTGTGCTGCTCCCTCTCTCTCTCCGCACTCTCACTGTGCTGCTCCCTCTCTCTCTCCGCACTCTCACTGTGCTGCTCCCTCTCTCTCTCCGCACTCTCACTGTGCTGCTCCCTCTCGTTCACCGCACTCTCACTGTGCTGCTCCCTCTTTATCTGCGCACTCTCACTGTGCTGCTCCCTCTCTCTCTCTCCACACTTTCACTGTGTTGCTCTCTCTCCCTCTCCGCACTTTCACTCTGGTGCTCCCTCTCCGCATTCTCACTGTGCTGCTCCCTCTCACTCTCCGAACTCACTGTGCTGCTCCCTCTCTCTCTTCACACTCTCACTGTGTTGCTCCCTCTCCCTCTCCGCAATATCACTGTGCTTCTCTCTCTCTCTCCGCACTCTCATTGTGCTGCTCCTTCTCACTCTACGCACTCTCACAGTGCTTCTCTCTCTCTCTCTCCGCACTCTCACTGTTCTGCTCCCTCTCTCCGCACTCACTGTGCTGCTCCCTTTCTCTCTCCACACTCTCACTGTGTTGCTCCCCTCCCTCTCCGCACTATCACTGTGCTTCTCTCTCTCTCTCCGCACTCTCATTGTGCTGCTCCCTCTCTCCGCACTCAGTGTAGTGCTCCCTCTCTCCTTCTGCACTCTCACTCTCCTGCTCCCTCTCTCTCCGCAATGTCACTGTACTGCTCCTTCTCTCTCTGTGCTCTCTCACTGTGCTGCTCCTTCTCTCTCTCCGCACTCTCACTGTGCTTCTCCTTCTCTCTCTCCGCACTCACTGTGCTGCTGCCTTTCTCTCTCCGCACTCTCACTGTGCCGCTCCTTCTCTCCACACTCTCACTATGTTGTTCCCTTTCTCTCCGTTCTCACACTGCTCTGCTCCCTCTCTCTCTCCGCACTCTCACAGTGCTGCTTCCTCTCTCTCTCCGCACGCTCACTCTACTGCTCCCTCTCTCTCTCCGCAATGTCACTGTACTGCTCCATCTCTCTCTCCGCACTCTCACTGTGCTCCTCCCTCCTTCTCTCCGCACTCTCACTCTGTTGCTCCCTCTCGCTCTCCGCACTCTCACTGTGCTGCTCCCTCTCTATCTGCGCACTCTCACTGTGCTGCTCCCTCTCTCTCTCTCCACACTTTCACTGTGTTGCTCCATCTCTCTCTCCACACTCTCACTGTGCTGCTCCCTCTCTCTCTCCGCACTCTCACTCTGTTGCTCCCTCTCGCTCTCCGCACTCTCACTGTGCTGCTCCCTCTCTATCTGCGCACTCTCACTGTGCTGCTCCCTCTCTCTCTCTCCACACTTTCACTGTGTTGCTCCCTCTCCCTCTCCGCACTCTCACTCTGGTGCTCCCTCTCCGCATTCTCACTGTGCTGCTCCCTCTCACTCTCCGAACTCACTGTGCTGCTCCCTCTCTCTCTCCGCACTCTCACTCTGTTGCTCCCTCTCGCTCTCCGCACTCTCACTGTGCTGCTCCCTCTCTATCTGCGCACTCTCACTGTGCTGCTCCCTCTCTCTCTCTCCACACTTTCACTGTGTTGCTCCCTCTCCCTCTCCGCACTCTCACTCTGGTGCTCCCTCTCCGCATTCTCACTGTGCTGCTCCCTCTCACTCTCCGAACTCACTGTGCTGCTCCCTCTCTCTCTTCACACTCTCACTGTGTTGCTCCCTCTCCCTCTCCGCACTCTCACTGTGCTGCTCCCTCTCACTCTCCGAACTCACTGTGCTGCTCTCTCTCTCTCTCTCCACACTGTCACTGTGTTGCTCCCTCTCCCTCTCCGCAATATCACTGTGCTTCTCTCTCTCTCTCTCCGCACTCTCACTGTTCTGCTCCCTCTCTCCGCACTCACTGTGCTGCTCCCTTTCTCTCTCCACACTCTCACTGTGTTGCTCCCCTCCCTCTCCGCATTCTCACTGTGCTTCTCTCTCTCTCTCCGCACTCTCATTGTGCTGCTCCCTCTCTCCGCACTCAGTGTAGTGCTCCCTCTCTCCTTCTGCACTCTCACTCTCCTGCTCCCTCTCTCTCCGCAATGTCACTGTACTGCTCCTTCTCTCTCTGTGCTCTCTCACTGTGCTGCTCCTTCTCTATCTCCGCACTCTCACTGTGCGGCTCCCTTTCTCCACACTCTCACTGTGCTGCTCCCTCTCTCCGCACTCTCACTGTGCTTCTCCTTCTCTCTTTCCGCACTCACTGTGCTGCTGCCTTTCTCTCTCCGCACTCTCACTGTGCCGCTCCTTCTCTCCACACTCTCACTATGTTGTTCCCTTTCTCTCCGTTCTCACACTGCTCTGCTCCCTCTCATTCACCGCACGCTCACTCTACTGCTCCCTCTCTCTCTCCGCACTCTCACAGTGCTGCTCCCTCTCATTCACCGCACGCTCACTGTACTGCTCCATCTCTCTCTCCGCACTCTCACTGTGCTGCTCCCTCTCTCTCTCCGCACTCTCACTGTGCTGCTCCCTCTCTCTCTCCACACTCTCACTGTACTGCTCCCTCTCTCTCTCCGCACTCTCACTGTGCTCCTCCCTCTCTCCCTCCGCACTCACTGTGCTGCTCCCTTTCTCTCTCCGCACCCTCACTGTGCCGCTCCCTCTCTCCGCACTCTCACGATGTTGTTCACTTTCTCTCCGTTCTCACACTGCTCTGCTCTCTCTCTCTCTCCTCACTCTCACTCTGTTGCTCCCTCTCGTTCTCCGCACTCTTACTGTGCTGCTCCCTCTCTCTCTGCGCACTCTCACTGTGCTGCTCCCTTTCTCTCTCTCCACACTCTCACTGTGCTTCTCCCTCTCTCTACGCACTCTCACCATACTGCTCCCTCTCTCTCCGCACTCTCACTTTGCTGCTCCCTCTCTCTCTCCACACTCTCACTGTGCTGCTCCATCTCTCTCTCCGCACTCTCACTCTGTTGCTCCCTCTCGCTCTCCGCACTCTCACTGTGCTGCTCCCTCTCTCTCTCCGCAATGTCACTGTACTGCTCCTTCTCTCTCTCCGCACTCTCACTGTGCTGCTCCTTCTCTCTGTCCGCACTCTCACAGTGCTTCGCTCTCTCTCTCCGCACTCTCACTGTTCTGCTCCCTCTCTCTGCACTCTCACTGTGCTGCTCCCTTTCTCTCTGCGCACTCTCACTGTGCCGCTCCCTCTCTCCGCACTCTCACTATGTTGTTCCCATTCTCTCCGTTCTCACACTGCTCTGCTCCCTCTCTCTCTCCGCACTCTCACATTCCTGCTCCCTCTCACACTCCGCACTCTCACTCTGCTGCACACTCTCTCTCTCCGCACACTTACTCTGCTGCTCCCTCTCTCTCCCACACTCTCACTGTGCTGCTCAATCTCTCTCTCCGCACTCTAACTCTGCTGCTCCCTCTCTCTCTCCGCACTCTCACTCTGCTGCTCCCTCTCTCTCTCCACACTCACACTGTGTTGCTCCCTCACACTGTGTTGCTCCCTCTCCCTCTCCGCACTCTCAGTGGTGCTCCCTCTTTCTCTCCGCATTCTCACTGTGCTACTCCCTCTCACTCTCCGAACTCACTGTGCTGCTCCCTCTCTCTCTCCAGACTCTCACTGTGTTGCTCCCTCTCCCTCTCCGCACTCTCACTGTGCTTCTCTCTCTCTCTCCGCATTCTCATTGTGCTGGTCCCTCTCTCCGCACTCACTGTAGTGCTCCCTCTCTCCCTCTGCACTCTCACTGTACTTCTCCCTCTCTCTCTCCGCAATTACACTGTACTGCTCCTTCTCTTGCTCCGCACTCTCACTGTGGTGCTCTCTCTCTCTCTGCACTCTCACTCTGCTGCTCCCTCTCTCACCGTGCTTCTCTCTCTCTGCACGCTGACTGTACTGCTCCCTCTCACTCTCCGAACTCACTGTGCTGCTCCCTCTCACTCTCCGAACTCACTGTGCTGCTCCCTCTCTCTCTCCGCACTTTTAATGTGCTACTCCCTCTCACTCTACGAACTCACTGTGCTGCTCCCTCTGTCTCTCCGCACTTTTACTGTGCTGCTCCCTCTCTCCGCACTCTCACGGTGCTGCTCTCTCTTTCTCCGCACTCTCACTGTGCTGCTCGCTCTCCGCATTCTCACTGTGCTGCTCCCTCTCACTCTCCGAACTCACTGTGCTGCTCCCTCTCTCTCTCCACACTCTCACTGTGTTGCTCCCTCTCCCTCTCCGCAATATCACTGTGCTTCTCTCTCTCTCTCCGCACTCTCATTGTGCTGCTCCCTCTCTCCGCACTCACTGTCGTGCTCCCTCTCTCCCTCTGCACTCTCACTGTACTGCTCCCTCTCTCTCTCTGCAATGTCACTGTACTGCTCCTTCTCTCTCTACGCACTCTCACAGTGCTTCTCTTTCTCTCTCTCCGCACTCTTACTGTTCTCCTCCCTCTCTCCGCACTCACTGTGCTGCTCCCTTTCTCTCTCCACACTCTCACTGTGTTGCTCCCCTCCCTCTCCGCATTCTCACTGTGCTTCTCTCTCTCTCTCCGCACTCTCATTGTGCTGCTCCCCCTCTCCGCACTCAGTCTAGTGCTCCCTCTCTCCTTCTGCACTCTCACTCTCCTGCTCCCTCTCTCTCCGCAATGTCACTGTACTGCTCCTTCTCTCTCTGTGCTCTCTCACTGTGCTGCTCCTTCTCTCTCTCCGCACTCTCACTGTGCTGCTCCCTCTCTCCACACTCTCACTGTGCTGCTCCCTCTCTCCGCACTCTCACTGTGCTTCTCCTTCTCTCTCTCCGCACTCACTGTGCTGCTGCCTTTCTCTCTCCGCACTCTCACTGTGCCGCTCCCTCTCTCCACACTCTCACTATGTTGTTCCCTTTCTCTCCGTTCTCACACTGCTCTGCTCCATCTCTCTCTCCGCACTCTCACAGTGCTGCTCCCTCTCACTCTCCACACGCTCACTCTACTGCTCCCTCTCTCTCTCCGCAATGTCACTGTACTGCTCCTTCTCTCTCTCCGCACTCTCACTGTGCTGCTCCCTCTCTCTCGCCGCACTCTCACTGTGCTCCTCCCTCTCTCTCTCTGCACTCTCACTGTGCTGCTCCCTCCTTCTCTCCGCACTCTCACGGTGCTGCTCCCTCTCCCTCTCTCCACACTTTCACGGTGCTGCTCCCTCTCTCTCTCTCCACACTCTCACTCTGGTGCTCCCTCTCCGCATTCTCACTGTGCTGCTCCCTCTCAATCTCCGAACTCACTGTGCTGCTCCCTCTCTCTCTTCACACTCTCACTGTGTTGCTCCCTCTCCCTCTCCGCAATATCACTGTGCTTCTCTCTCTCTCTCCGCACTCTCATTGTGCTGCTCCCTCTCTCCGCACTCAGTGTAGTGCTCCCTCTCTCCTTCTGCACTCTCACTCTCCTGCTCCCTCTCTCTCCGCAATGTCACTGTACTGCTCCTTCTCTCTCTGTGCTCTCTCACTGTGCTGCTCCTTCTCTCTCTCCGCACTCTCACTGTGCTGCTCCCTCTCTCCACACTCTCACTGTGCTGCTCCCTCTCTCCGCACTCTCACTGTGCTTCTCCTTCTCTCTCTCCGCACTCACTGTGCTGCTGCCTTTCTCTCTCCGCACTCTCACTGTGCCGCTCCCTCTCTCCACACTCTCACTATGTTGTTCCCTTTCTCTCCGTTCTCACACTGCTCTGCTCCATCTCTCTCTCCGCACTCTCACAGTGCTGCTCCCTCTCACTCTCCACACGCTCACTCTACTGCTCCCTCTCTCTCTCCGCAATGTCACTGTACTGCTCCTTCTCTCTCTCCGCACTCTCACTGTGCTGCTCCCTCTCTCTCGCCGCACTCTCACTGTGCTCCTCCCTCTCTCTCTCTGCACTCTCACTGTGCTGCTCCCTCCTTCTCTCCGCACTCTCACGGTGCTGCTCCCTCTCTCTCTCTCCACACTTTCACGGTGATGCTCCCTCTCTCTCTCTCCACACTCTCACTCTGGTGCTCCCTCTCCGCATTCTCACTGTGCTGCTCCCTCTCACTCTCCGAACTCACTGTGCTGCTCCCTCTCTCTCTTCACACTCTCACTGTGTTGCTCCCTCTCCCTCTCCGCAATATCACTGTGCTTCTCTCTCTCTCTCCGCACTCTCATTGTGCTGCTCCCTCTCTCCGCACTCAGTGTAGTGCTCCCTCTCTCCTTCTGCACTCTCACTCTCCTGCTCCCTCTCTCTCCGCAATGTCACTGTACTGCTCCTTCTCTCTCTGTGCTCTCTCACTGTGCTGCTCCTTCTCTATCTCCGCACTCTCACTGTGCGGCTCCCTTTCTCCACACTCTCACTGTGCTGCTCCCTCTCTCCGCACTCTCACTGTGCTTCTCCTTCTCTCTCTCCGCACTCACTGTGCTGCTGCCTTTCTCTCTCCGCACTCTCACTGTGCCGCTCCTTCTCTCCACACTCTCACTATGTTGTTCCCTTTCTCTCCGTTCTCACACTGCTCTGCTCCCTCTCATTCACCGCACGCTCACTCTACTGCTCCCTCTCTCTCTCCGCACTCTCACAGTGCTGCTCCCTCTCATTCACCGCACGCTCACTGTACTGCTCCATCTCTCTCTCCGCACTCTCACTGTGCTGCTCCCTCTCTCTCTCCGCACTCTCACTGTGCTGCTCCCTCTCTCTCTCCACACTCTCACTGTACTGCTCCCTCTCTCTCTCCGCACTCTCACTGTGCTCCTCCCTCTCTCCCTCCGCACTCACTGTGCTGCTCCCTTTCTCTCTCCGCACCCTCACTGTGCCGCTCCCTCTCTCCGCACTCTCACGATGTTGTTCACTTTCTCTCCGTTCTCACACTGCTCTGCTCTCTCTCTCTCTCCTCACTCTCACTCTGTTGCTCCCTCTCGTTCTCCGCACTCTTACTGTGCTGCTCCCTCTCTCTCTGCGCACTCTCACTGTGCTGCTCCCTTTCTCTCTCTCCACACTCTCACTGTGCTTCTCCCTCTCTCTACGCACTCTCACCATACTGCTCCCTCTCTCTCCGCACTCTCACTTTGCTGCTCCCTCTCTCTCTCCACACTCTCACTGTGCTGCTCCATCTCTCTCTCCGCACTCTCACTCTGTTGCTCCCTCTCGCTCTCCGCACTCTCACTGTGCTGCTCCCTCTCTCTCTCCGCAATGTCACTGTACTGCTCCTTCTCTCTCTCCGCACTCTCACTGTGCTGCTCCTTCTCTCTGTCCGCACTCTCACAGTGCTTCGCTCTCTCTCTCCGCACTCTCACTGTTCTGCTCCCTCTCTCTGCACTCTCACTGTGCTGCTCCCTTTCTCTCTGCGCACTCTCACTGTGCCGCTCCCTCTCTCCGCACTCTCACTATGTTGTTCCCATTCTCTCCGTTCTCACACTGCTCTGCTCCCTCTCTCTCTCCGCACTCTCACAGTGCTGCTCCCTCTCACACTCCGCACTCTCACTCTGCTGCACACTCTCTCTCTCCGCACACTTACTCTGCTGCTCCCTCTCTCTCCCACACTCTCACTGTGCTGCTCAATCTCTCTCTCCGCACTCTAACTCTGCTGCTCCCTCTCTCTCTCCGCACTCTCACTCTGCTGCTCCCTCTCTCTCTCCACACTCACACTGTGTTGCTCCCTCACACTGTGTTGCTCCCTCTCCCTCTCCGCACTCTCAGTGGTGCTCCCTCTTTCTCTCCGCATTCTCACTGTGCTACTCCCTCTCACTCTCCGAACTCACTGTGCTGCTCCCTCTCTCTCTCCAGACTCTCACTGTGTTGCTCCCTCTCCCTCTCCGCACTCTCACTGTGCTTCTCTCTCTCTCTCCGCATTCTCATTGTGCTGGTCCCTCTCTCCGCACTCACTGTAGTGCTCCCTCTCTCCCTCTGCACTCTCACTGTACTTCTCCCTCTCTCTCTCCGCAATTACACTGTACTGCTCCTTCTCTTGCTCCGCACTCTCACTGTGGTGCTCTCTCTCTCTCTGCACTCTCACTCTGCTGCTCCCTCTCTCACCGTGCTTCTCTCTCTCTGCACGCTGACTGTACTGCTCCCTCTCACTCTCCGAACTCACTGTGCTGCTCCCTCTCACTCTCCGAACTCACTGTGCTGCTCCCTCTCTCTCTCCGCACTTTTAATGTGCTACTCCCTCTCACTCTACGAACTCACTGTGCTGCTCCCTCTGTCTCTCCGCACTTTTACTGTGCTGCTCCCTCTCTCCGCACTCTCACGGTGCTGCTCTCTCTTTCTCCGCACTCTCACTGTGCTGCTCGCTCTCCGCATTCTCACTGTGCTGCTCCCTCTCACTCTCCGAACTCACTGTGCTGCTCCCTCTCTCTCTCCACACTCTCACTGTGTTGCTCCCTCTCCCTCTCCGCAATATCACTGTGCTTCTCTCTCTCTCTCCGCACTCTCATTGTGCTGCTCCCTCTCTCCGCACTCACTGTCGTGCTCCCTCTCTCCCTCTGCACTCTCACTGTACTGCTCCCTCTCTCTCTCTGCAATGTCACTGTACTGCTCCTTCTCTCTCACCGCTCTCTCACTATTCTGCTCCTTCTCTCTCTACGCACTCTCACAGTGCTTCTCTTTCTCTCTCTCCGCACTCTTACTGTTCTCCTCCCTCTCTCCGCACTCACTGTGCTGCTCCCTTTCTCTCTCCACACTCTCACTGTGTTGCTCCCCTCCCTCTCCGCATTCTCACTGTGCTTCTCTCTCTCTCTCCGCACTCTCATTGTGCTGCTCCCCCTCTCCGCACTCAGTCTAGTGCTCCCTCTCTCCTTCTGCACTCTCACTCTCCTGCTCCCTCTCTCTCCGCAATGTCACTGTACTGCTCCTTCTCTCTCTGTGCTCTCTCACTGTGCTGCTCCTTCTCTCTCTCCGCACTCTCACTGTGCTGCTCCCTCTCTCCACACTCTCACTGTGCTGCTCCCTCTCTCCGCACTCTCACTGTGCTTCTCCTTCTCTCTCTCCGCACTCACTGTGCTGCTGCCTTTCTCTCTCCGCACCCTCACTGTGCCGCTCCCTCTCTCCACACTCTCACTATGTTGTTCCCTTTCTCTCCGTTCTCACACTGCTCTGCTCCATCTCTCTCTCCGCACTCTCACAGTGCTGCTCCCTCTCACTCTCCACACGCTCACTCTACTGCTCCCTCTCTCTCTCCGCAATGTCACTGTACTGCTCCTTCTCTCTCTCCGCACTCTCACTGTGCTGCTCCCTCTCTCTCGCCGCACTCTCACTGTGCTCCTCCCTCTCTCTCTCTGCACTCTCACTGTGCTGCTCCCTCCTTCTCTCCGCACTCTCACGGTGCTGCTCCCTCTCCCTCTCTCCACACTTTCACGGTGCTGCTCCCTCTCTCTCTCTCCACACTCTCACTCTGGTGCTCCCTCTCCGCATTCTCACTGTGCTGCTCCCTCTCAATCTCCGAACTCACTGTGCTGCTCCCTCTCTCTCTTCACACTCTCACTGTGTTGCTCCCTCTCCCTCTCCGCAATATCACTGTGCTTCTCTCTCTCTCTCCGCACTCTCATTGTGCTGCTCCCTCTCTCCGCACTCAGTGTAGTGCTCCCTCTCTCCTTCTGCACTCTCACTCTCCTGCTCCCTCTCTCTCCGCAATGTCACTGTACTGCTCCTTCTCTCTCTGTGCTCTCTCACTGTGCTGCTCCTTCTCTCTCTCCGCACTCTCACTGTGCTGCTCCCTCTCTCCACACTCTCACTGTGCTGCTCCCTCTCTCCGCACTCTCACTGTGCTTCTCCTTCTCTCTCTCCGCACTCACTGTGCTGCTGCCTTTCTCTCTCCGCACTCTCACTGTGCCGCTCCCTCTCTCCACACTCTCACTATGTTGTTCCCTTTCTCTCCGTTCTCACACTGCTCTGCTCCATCTCTCTCTCCGCACTCTCACAGTGCTGCTCCCTCTCACTCTCCACACGCTCACTCTACTGCTCCCTCTCTCTCTCCGCAATGTCACTGTACTGCTCCTTCTCTCTCTCCGCACTCTCACTGTGCTGCTCCCTCTCTCTCGCCGCACTCTCACTGTGCTCCTCCCTCTCTCTCTCTGCACTCTCACTGTGCTGCTCCCTCCTTCTCTCCGCACTCTCACGGTGCTGCTCCCTCTCTCTCTCTCCACACTTTCACGGTGATGCTCCCTCTCTCTCTCTCCACACTCTCACTCTGGTGCTCCCTCTCCGCATTCTCACTGTGCTGCTCCCTCTCACTCTCCGAACTCACTGTGCTGCTCCCTCTCTCTCTTCACACTCTCACTGTGTTGCTCCCTCTCCCTCTCCGCAATATCACTGTGCTTCTCTCTCTCTCTCCGCACTCTCATTGTGCTGCTCCCTCTCTCCGCACTCAGTGTAGTGCTCCCTCTCTCCTTCTGCACTCTCACTCTCCTGCTCCCTCTCTCTCCGCAATGTCACTGTACTGCTCCTTCTCTCTCTGTGCTCTCTCACTGTGCTGCTCCTTCTCTATCTCCGCACTCTCACTGTGCGGCTCCCTCTCTCCACACTCTCACTGTGCTGCTCCCTCTCTCCGCACTCTCACTGTGCTTCTCCTTCTCTCTCTCCGCACTCACTGTGCTGCTGCCTTTCTCTCTCCGCACTCTCACTGTGCCGCTCCTTCTCTCCACACTCTCACTATGTTGTTCCCTTTCTCTCCGTTCTCACACTGCTCTGCTCCCTCTCTCTCTCCGCACTCTCACAGTGCTGCTCCCTCTCATTCACCGCACGCTCACTCTACTGCTCCCTCTCTCTCTCCGCAATGTCACTGTACTGCTCCATCTCTCTCTCCGCACTCTCACTGTGCTGCTCCCTCTCTCTCTCCGCACTCTCACTGTGCTCCTCCCTCTCTCTCTCCGCACTCTCACTGTGCTGCTCCCTCCTTCTCTCCGCACTCTCACTCTGTTGCTCCCTCTCGCTCTCCGCACTCTCACTGTGCTGCTCCCTCTCTCTCTCTCCACACTCTCACTGTACTGCTCCTTCTCTCTCTCCGCACTCTCACTGTGCTCCTCCCTCTCTCTCTCCGCACTCACTGTGCTGCTCCCTTTCTCTCTCCGCACCCTCACTGTGCCGCTCCCTCTCTCCGCACTCTCACGATGTTGTTCACTTTCTCTCCGTTCTCACACTGCTCTGCTCCCTCTCTCTCTCCTCACTCTCACTCTGCTGCTCCCTCTCTCTCTCCGCACTTGCACTGTGCTGCTCCCTCTCTCTCGCAGCACTCTCACCGTGCTGCCCTCTCTCTCGCTCTGCACTCTCACTCTGTTGCTCCCTCTCGTTCTCCGCACTCTTACTGTGCTGCTCCCTCTCTCTCTGCGCACTCTCACTGTGCTGCTCCCTTTCTCTCTCTCCACACTCTCACTGTGCTTCTCCCTCTCTCTACGCACTCTCACCATACTGCTCCCTCTCTCTCCGCACTCTCACTTTGCTGCTCCCTCTCTCTCTCCACACTCTCACTGTGCTGCTCCATCTCTCTCTCCGCACTCACTGTCGTGCTCCCTCTCTCCCTCTGCACTCTCACTGTACTGCTCCCTCTCTCTCTCTGCAATGTCACTGTACTGCTCCTTCTCTCTCACCGCTCTCTCACTGTTCTGCTCCTTCTCTCTCTACGCACTCTCACAGTGCTTCTCTTTCTCTCTCTCCGCACTCTCACTGTTCTGCTCCCTCTCTCCGCACTCACTGTGCTGCTCCCTTTCTCTCTCCACACTCTCACCGTGTTGCTCCCCTCCCTCTCCGCATTCTCACTGTGCTTCTCTCTCTCTCTCCGCACTCTCATTGTGCTGCTCCATCTCTCCGCATTCAGTGTAGTGCTCCCTCTCTCCTTCTGCACTCTCACTCTCCTGCTCCCTCTCTCTCTGCAATGTCACTGTACTGCTCCTTCTCTCTCTGTGCTCTCTCACTGTGCTGCTCCTTCTCTCTCTCCGCACTCTCACTGTGCTGCTCCCTCTCTCCACACTCTCACTGTGCTGCTCCCTCTCTCCGCACTCTCACTGTGCTTCTCCTTCTCTCTCTCCGCACTCACTGTGCTGCTGCCTTTCTCTCTCCGCACTCTCACTGTGCCGCTCCCTCTCTCCACACTCTCACTATGTTGTTCCCTTTCTCTCCGTTCTCACACTGCTCTGCTCCCTCTCTCTCTCCGCACTCTCACAGTGCTGCTCCCTCTCATTCACCGCACGCTCACTCTACTGCTCCCTCTCTCTCTCCGCAATGTCACTGTACTGCTCCTTCTCTCTCTCCGCACTCTCACTGTGCTGCTCCCTCTCTCTCTCTGCACTCTCACTGTGCTCCTCCCTCTCTCTCACCGCACTCTCACTGTGCTGCTCCCTCCTTCTCTCCGCACTCTCACTCTGTTGCTCCCTCTCGCTCTCCGCACTCTCACTGTGCTGCTCCCTCTCTCTCTGCGCACTCTCACTGTGCTGCTCCCTTTCTCTCTCTCCACACTCTCACTGTGCTTCTCCCTCTCTCTACGCACTCTCACCATACTGCTCCCTCTCTCTCCGCACTCTCACTTTGCTGCTCCCTCTCTCTCTCCACACTCTCACTGTGCTGCTCCATCTCTCTCTCCGCACTCTCACTCTGTTGCTCCCTCTCGCTCTCCGCACTCTCACTGTGCTGCTCCCTCTCTCTCTCCGCAATGTCACTGTACTGCTCCTTCTCTCTCTCCGCACTCTCACTGTGCTGCTCCTTCTCTCTGTCCGCACTCTCACAGTGCTTCTCTCTCTCTCTCCGCACTCTCACTGTTCTGCTCCCTCTCTCTGCACTCTCACTGTGCTGCTCCCTTTCTCTCTCCGCACTCTCACTGTGCCGCTCCCTCTCTCCGCACTCTCACTATGTTGTTCCCATTCACTCCGTTCTCACACTGCTCTGCTCCCTCTCTCTCTCCGCACTCTCACAGTGCTGCTCCCTCTCACTCTCCGCACTCTCACTCTGCTGCACAGTCTCTCTCTCCGCACTCTTACTCTGCTGCTCCCTCTCTCTCCCACACTCTCACTGTGCTGCTCAATCTCTCACTCCGCACTCTAACTCTGCTGCTCCCTCTCTCTCTCCGCTCTCTCACTCTGCTGCTCCCTCTCTCTCTCCACACTCACACTGTGTTGCTCCTTCACACTGTGTTGCTCCCTCTCCCTCTCCGCACTCTCAGTGGTGCTCCCTCTTTCTCCGCATTCTCACTGTGCTACTCCCTCTCACTCTCCGAACTCACTGTGTTGCTCCCTCTCCCTCTCCGCACTCTCACTGTGCTTCTCTCTCTCTCTCCGCATTCTCATTGTGCTGGTCCCTCTCTCCGCACTCACTGTAGTGCTCCCTCTCTCCCTCTGCACTCTCACTGTACTTCTCCCTCTCTCTCTCCGCAATTACACTGTACTGCTCCTTCTCTTGCTCCGCACTCTCACTGTGGTGCTCTCTCTCTCTCTGCACTCTCACTCTGCTGCTCCCTCTCTCACCGTGCTTCTGTCTCTCTCTGCACGCTGACTGTACTGCTCCTTCTCACTCTCCGAACTCACTGTGCTGCTCCCTCTCACTCTCCGAACTCACTGTGCTGCTCCCTCTCTCTCACCGCACTCTCACTGTGCTTGTCTCTCTCTCTCCACACTCTCATTGTGCTGCTTCTTCTCTTTCTCCGCACTCTCACTGTGCTACTCCCTCTCTCTCTCCGCACTCTCACAGTGCTTCTCTCTCTCTCTCCGCACTCTCACTGTGCTGCTCCCTCTCTACGCACACTCATTGTGCTGCTCCCTCTCTCTCCGCACTCTCAATGTGCTGCTCACTCTCTCTCTCCGCGCTCTCACCGTGCTGCTCCCTCGCTCCGCACGCTCACTGTACTGCTCCTTCGCTCTCTCCGCAATGTCACTGTGCTGCTCCCTCTCTCTCCTCACTCTCACTGTGCTGCTCCCTCTCTCTCCGCACTCTCACTGTGCTGCTCCCTCTCTCTCCGCACTCTCACTGTGCTGCTCCCTCTCTCTCCGCACTCTCACCGTGCTTCTCTTTCTCTCCTGCCCGCTCACTGTGCTTCTCTCTCTCTCTCCGCACTCTGACTCTGCTGCTCCCTTTTTCTCTCCGCACTCTCACCGTGCTTCTCCCTCTCTCTCTCTCTGCACTCTGATTGTGCTGCTCCCCTTCTCTCTCCTCACTCTCACTGTGCTGCTCCCTCTCTCTCCGCACTCGCACTGTGCTGCTCCCTCTCTCTCCGCACTCTCACCGTGCTTCTCTTTCTCTCCGCCCGCTCACTGTGCTTCTCTCTCTCTCTCTCTGCACTCTCACTCTGCTGCTCCCTCTCTCTCTCCGCACGCTCACTCTACTGCTCCCTCTCTCTCTCCGCAATGTCAATGTATTGCTCCTTCTTTCTCTCCGCACTCTCACTGTGCTGCTCCCTCTCTCTCTCCGCACTCTCACTGTGCTGCTCCCTCTCTCTCTCCGCACTCTCACTGTGCTGCTCCTTCTCACTCTACGCACTCTCACAGTGCTTCTCTCTCTCTCTCTCCGCACTCTCACTGTTCTGCTCCCTCTCTCCGCACTCACTGTGCTGCTCCCTTTCTCTCTCCACACTCTCACTGTGTTGCTCCCCTCCCTCTCCGCATTCTCACTGTGCTTCTCTCTCTCTCTCCGCACTCTCATTGTGCTGCTCCCTCTCTCCGCACTCAGTGTAGTGCTCCCTCTCTCCTTCTGCACTCTCACTCTCCTGCTCCCTCTCTCTCCGCAATGTCACTGTACTGCTCCTTCTCTCTCTGTGCTCTCTCACTGTGCTGCTCCTTCTCTCTCTCCGCACTCTCACTGTGCGGCTCCCTCTCTCCACACTCTCACTGTGCTGCTCCCTCTCTCCGCACTCTCACTGTGCTTCTCCTTCTCTCTCTCCGCACTCACTGTGCTGCTGCCTTTCTCTCTCCGCACTCTCACTGTGCCGCTCCTTCTCTCCACACTCTCACTATGTTGTTCCCTTTCTCTCCGTTCTCACACTGCTCTGCTCCCTCTCTCTCTCCGCACTCTCACAGTGCTGCTTCCTCTCTCTCTCCGCACGCTCACTCTACTGCTCCCTCTCTCTCTCCGCAATGTCACTGTACTGCTCCATCTCTCTCTCCGCACTCTCACTGTGCTCCTCCCTCCTTCTCTCCGCACTCTCACTCTGTTGCTCCCTCTCTCTCTCCGCACTCTCACTGTGCTGCTCCCTCTCTATCTGCGCACTCTCACTGTGCTGCTCCCTCTCTCTCTCTCCACACTTTCACTGTGTTGCTCCCTCTCCCTCTCCACACTCTCACTCTGGTGCTCCCTCTCCGCATTCTCACTGTGCTGCTCCCTCTCACTCTCCGAACTCACTGTGCTGCTCTCTCTCTCTCTCTCCACACTCTCACTGTGTTGCTCCCTCTCCCTCTCCGCACTCTCACTGTGCTTCTCTCTCTCTCTCCGCACTCTCATTGTGCTGCTCCCTCTCTCTCCGCAATGTCACTGTACTGCTCCTTCTCTCTCTGTGCTCTCTCACTGTGCTGCTCCTTCTCTCTCTCCGCACTCTCACTGTGCGGCTCCCTCTCTCCACACTCTCACTGTGCTGCTCCCTCTCTCCGCACTCTCACTGTGCTTCTCCTTCTCTCTCTCTGCACTCACTGTGCTGCTGCCTTTCTCTCTCCGCACTCTCACTGTGCCGCTCCTTCTCTCCACACTCTCACTATGTTGTTCCCTTTCTCTCCGTTCTCACACTGCTCTGCTCCCTCTCTCTCTCCGCACTCTCACAGTGCTGCTCCCTCTCATTCACCGCACGCTCACTGTACTGCTCCATCTCTCTCTCCGCACTCTCACTGTGCTGCTCCCTCTCTCTCTCCGCACTCTCACTGTGCTCCTCCCTCTCTCTCTCCGCACTCTCACTGTGCTGCTCCCTCCTTCTCTCCGCACTCTCACTCTGTTGCTCCCTCTCGCTCTCCGCACTCTCACTGTGCTGCTCCCTCTCTCTCTCTCCACACTCTCACTGTGCTGCTCCCTCTCTCTCTCCACACTCTCACTGTACTGCTCCCTCTCTCTCTCCGCACGCGCACTGTGCCGCTCCCTCTCTCCGCACTCTCACGATGTTGTTCACTTTCTCTCCGTTATCACACTGCTCAGCTCCCTCTCTCTCTCCGCACTCTCACTCTACTGCTCACTCTCTCCCTCTGCACTCTCACACTGTTGCTCCCTCTCTCTCTCCGCAATGTCACTGTACTGCTCCTTCTCTCTCTCCTCACTCTCACTGTGCTGCTCCCTCTCTCTCTCCGCACTCTCTCTGTGCTGCTCCCTCTCTCTCTCCGCACTCTCACTGTGCTGCTCCCTCTCTCTCTCCGCACTCTCACTGTGCTGCTCCCCATCTCGCTCCTCACTCTCACTCTGCTGCTCCCTCTCTCTCTCCGCACTCTCACTCTGCTGCTCCCTCTCTCTCTCCGCACTCTCACTCTGTTGCTCCCTCTCGTTCTCCGCACTCTTACTGTGCTGCTCCCTCTCTCTCTGCACACTCTCACTGTGCTGCTCCCTTTCTCTCTCTCCACACTCTCACTGTGCTTCTCCATCTCTCTAAGCACTCTCACCATACTGCTCCCTCTCTCTCCGCACTCTCACTTTGCTGCTCCCTCTCTCTCTCCACACTCTCACTGTGCTGCTCCATCTCTCTCTCCGCACTCTCACTCTGTTGCTCCCTCTCGCTCTCCGCACTCTCACTGTGCTGCTCCCTCTCTCTCTCCGCAATGTCACTGTACTGCTCCTTCTCTCTCTCCGCACTCTCACTGTGCTGCTCCTTCTCTCTGTCCGCACTCTCACAGTGCTTCTCACTCTCTCTCCGCACTCTCACTGTTCTGCTCCCTCTCTCTGCACTCTCACTGTGCTGCTCCCTTTCTCTCTGCGCACTCTCACTGTGCCGCTCCCTCTCTCCGCACTCTCACTATGTTGTTCCCATTCTCTCCGTTCTCACACTGCTCTGCTCCCTCTCTCTCTCCGCACTCTCACAGTGCTGCTCCCTCTCACTCTCCGCACTCTCACTCTGCTGCACACTCTCTCTCTCCGCACTCTTACTCTGCTGCTCCCTCTCTCTCCCACACTCTCACTGTGCTGCTCAATCTCGCTCTCCGCACTCTAACTCTGCTGCTCCCTCTCTCTCTCCGCACTCTCACTCTGCTGCTCCCTCTCTCTCTCCACACTCACACTGTTACTCCCTCACACTGTGTTGCTCCCTCTCCCTCTCCGCACTCTCAGTGGTGCTCCCTCTTTCTCTCCGCATTCTCACTGTGCTACTCCCTCTCACTCTCCGAACTCACTGTGCTGCTCCCTCTCTCTCTCCAGACTCTCACTGTGTTGCTCCCTCTCCCTCTCCGCACTCTCACTGTGCTTCTCTCTCTCTCTCCGCATTCTCATTGTGCTGGTCCCTCTCTCCGCACTCACTGTAGTGCTCCCTCTCTCCCTCTGCACTCTCACTGTACTTCTCCCTCTCTCTCTCCGCAATTACACTGTACTGCTCCTTCTCTTGCTCCGCACTCTCACTGTGGTGCTCTCTCCCTCTCTACGCACTCTCACAGTGCTTCTCTTTCTCTCTCTCCGCACTCTTACTGTTCTGCTCCCTCTCTCCGCACTCACTGTGCTGGTCCCTTTCTCTCTCCACACTCTCACTCTGCTGCTCCCTCTCTCACCGTGCTTCCGTCTCTGCACGCTGACTGTACTGCTCCCTCTCACTGTCTGAACTCACTGTGCTGCTCCCTCTCACTCTCCGAACTCACTGTGCTGCTCCCTCTCTCTCTCCGCACTCTCACTGTGCTTGTCTCTCTCTCTCCACACTCTCATTGTGCTGCTCTCTCTCTCCGCACTCACTGTGCTGCTCCCTCTCTCTCTCCGCACTTTTACTGTGCTGCTCACTCTCTCCGCACTCTCACGGTGCTGCTCCCTCTCTCTCTCCGCAATTACACTGTACTGCTTCTTCTCTTTCTCCGCACTCTCACTGTGCTACTCCCTCTCTCTCTCCGCACTCTCACAGTGCTTCTCTCTCTCTCTCCGCACTCTCACTGTGCTGCTCCCTCTCTACGCACACTCATTGTGCTGCTCCCTCTCTCTGCGCACTCTCAACGTGCTACTCCTTCTCTCTCTCCGCACTCTCACTATGGTGCTCTCTCTCTCTCTGCACTCTCACTCTGCTGCTCCCTCTCTCACCGTGCTTCTCTATCTCTCCACACGCTGACTGTACTGCTCCCTCTCACTCTCCGAACTCACTGTGCTGCTCCCTCTCACTCTCCGAACTCACTGTGCTGCTCCCTCTCTCTCTCCGCACTTTTACTGTGCTGCTCCCTCTCTCCGCACTCTCACGGTGCTGCTCTCTCTTTCTCCGCACTCTCACTGTGCTGCTCCCTCTCTCTCTCCGAACTCTCACTATGCTGCTCCCCCTCTCTCTCCGCACTCTCACCGTGCTGCTCCCTCGCTCTCTCCGCACTCTTACTGTAATACATCCTTTCTCTCTCCGCACTCTCACTGTGTTCCTCCCTCTCTATCTCCGCACTCTCACTCTGCTACTCCTTCTCTCTCTCTGCACTTTCAAGGTGCTGCTCCCTCTCTCTCTCCGCACTCTCACTCTGCTGCTCCTTCTCTCTCTCTGCACTTTCACGGTGCTGCTCCCTCTCTCTCCGCACTCTCACTGTCCTGCTCCCTCTCTCTCTCCGCACTCTCACTCTGCTGCTCCCTCTCTCTCTCCGCACTCTCACTGTGCTGCTCCCTCTCTCTCCACACTCTCACTGTGCTGCTCACTGTCTCTCCGCACTCTCGCTCTGCTGCTCCATCTCTCTCTCCGCACTCTCACTCTGCTGCTCCCTCTCTCTCACCGCACTCTCTCTGTGCTGCTCCTTCTCTCTCTCCACACTCTCACTGTGCTTCTCTCTCTCTCCGCACTCTCACTGTACTGCTCTTTCTCTTTCTCCGCACTCTCATTGAGCTGCTCCCTCTCTCTCTCCGCACTCTCACAGTGCTTCTCTCTCTCTCCGCACTCTCACTGTGCTGCTCCCTCTCTCCGCACTCTCACTGTGTTCCTCCCTCTCTATCTCCGCACTCTCACTCTGCTACTCCTTCTCTCTCTCTGCACTTTCAAGGTGCTGCTCCCTCTCTCTCTCCGCACTCTCACTCTGCTGCTCCTTCTCTCTCTCTGCACTTTCACGGTGCTGCTCCCTCTCTCTCCGCACTCTCACTGTCCTGCTCCCTCTCTCTCTCCGCACTCTCACTCTGCTGCTCCCTCTCTCTCTCCGCACTCTCACTGTGCTGCTCCCTCTCTCTCCACACTCTCACTGTGCTGCTCACTGTCTCTCCGCACTCTCGCTCTGCTGCTCCATCTCTCTCTCCGCACTCTCACTCTGCTGCTCCCTCTCTCTCACCGCACTCTCTCTGTGCTGCTCCTTCTCTCTCTCCACACTCTCACTGTGCTTCTCTCTCTCTCCGCACTCTCACTGTACTGCTCTTTCTCTTTCTCCGCACTCTCATTGAGCTGCTCCCTCTCTCTCTCCGCACTCTCACAGTGCTTCTCTCTCTCTCCGCACTCTCTCTGTCCTGCTCCCTCTCTCTCTCCGCACTCTAACTCTGCTGCTCCCTCTCTCTCTCCGCACTCTCACTGTGCTGCTCTCTCTCTCTACACACTCTCACCACACTGCTCCCTCTCTCTCCGCACTCTCACTGTGCTTCTCCCTCTCTCTACACACTCTCACCATACTGCTCCCTCTCTCTCCGCACTCTCACTTTGCTGCTCCCTCTCTCTCTCCACACTCTCACTGTGCTGCTCCATCTCTCTCTCCGCACTCTCACTCTGTTGCTTCCTCTCGCTCTCCGCACTCTCACTGTGCTGCTCCCTCTCTCTCTCCGCAATGTCACTCTACTGCTCCTTCTCTCTCTCCGCACTCTCACTATGTTGTTCCCATTCTCTCCGTTCTCACACTGTTCTGCTCCCTCTCTCTCTCCGCACTCTCACAGTGCTGCTCCCTCTCACTCTCCGCACTCTCACTCTGCTGCACACTCTCTCTCTCCGCACTCTTACTCTGCTGCTCCCTCTCTCTCCCACACTCTCACTGTGCTGCTCAATCTCTCTCTCCGCACTCTAACTCTGCTGCTCCCTCTCTCTCTCCGCACTCTCACTCTGCTGCTCCCTCTCTCTCTCCACACTCACACTGTGTTGCTCCCTCTCCCTCTCCGCACTCTCAGTGGTGCTCCCTCTTTCTCTCCGCATTCTCACTGTGCTACTCCCTCTCACTCTCCGAACTCACTGTGCTGCTCCCTCTCTCTCTCCAGACTCTCACTGTGTTGCTCCCTCTCCCTTTCCGCACTCTCAGTGTGCTTCTCTCTCTCTCTCCGCATTCTCATTGTGCTGGTCCCTCTCTCCGCACTCACTGTAGTGCTCCCTCTCTCCCTCTGCACTCTCACTGTACTTCTCCCTCTCTCTCTCCGCAATTACACTGTACTGCTCCTTCTCTTGCTCCGCACTCTCACTGTGGTGCTCTCTCTCTCTCTGCACTCTCACTCTGCTGCTCCCTCTCTCACCGTGCTTCTGTCTCTCTCTGCACGCTGACTGTACTGCTCCCTCTCACTCTCCGAACTCACTGTGCTGCTCCCTCTCACACTCCGAACTCACTGTGCTGCTCCCTCTCTCTCTCCGCACTCTCACTGTGCTTGTCTCTCTCTCTCCACACTCTCATTGTGCTGCTCCCTCTCTCCGCACTCTCACGGTGCTGCTCCCTCTCTCTCTCCGCAATTACACTGTACTGCTTCTTCTCTTTCTCCGCACTCTCACTGTGCTACTCCCTCTCTCTCTCCGCACTCTCACAGTGCTTCTCTCTCTCTCTCCGCACTCTCACTGTGCTGCTCCCTCTCTACGCACACTCATTGTGCTGCTCCCTCTCTCTGCGCACTCTCAATGTGCTACTCCTTCTCTCTCTCCGCACTCTCACTATGGTGCTCTCTCTTTCTCTGCACTCTCACTCTGCTGCTCCCTCTCTCACCGTGCTTCTCTCTCTCTCCGCACGCTGACTGCACTGCTCCGTCTCACTCTCCGAACTCACTGTGCTGCTCCCTCTCACTCTCTGAACTCACTGTGCTGCTCCCTCTCTCTCTCCGCACTTTTAATGTGCTACTACCTCTCACTCTCCGCACTCACTGTGCTGCTCCCTCTCTCTCTCCACACTTTTACTGTGCTGCTCCCTCTCTCCGCACTCTCACGGTGCTGCTCTCTCTTTCTCCGCACTCTCACTGTGCTGCTCCCTCTCTCTCTCCGAACTCTCACTATGCTGCTCCCCCTCTCTCTCCGCACTCTCACCGTGCTGCTCCCTCGCTCTCTCCGCACTCTTACTGTAATACATCCTTTCTCTCTCCGCACTCTCACTGTGTTCCTCCCTCTCTATCTCCGCACTCTCACTCTGCTACTCCTTCTCTCTTTCTGCACTTTCACGGTGCTGCTCCCTCTCTCTCTCCGCACTCTCACTCTGCTGCTCCTTCTTTCTCTCTGCACTTTCACGGTGCTGCTCCCTCTCTCTCCGCACTCTCTCTGTCCTGCTCCCTCTCTCTCTCCGCACTCTCACTCTGCTGCTCCCTCTCTCTCACCGCACTCTCTCTGTGCTGCTCCCTCTCTCTCTCCACACTCTCACTGTGCTTCTCTCTCTCTCTGCACTCTCACTGTACTGCTCTTTCTCTTTCTCCGCACTCTCATTGAGCTGCTCCCTCTCTCTCTCCGCACTCTCACAGTGCTTCTCTCTCTCTCCGCACTCTCACTGTGCTGCTCCCTCTCTCCGCACTCTCACTGTGCTGCTCCCTCTCTCTGCGCACTCTCACTGTGCTACTCCTTCTCTCTCTCCGCACTTTCACTGTGGTGCTCCCTCTCTCACCGTGCTTCTCTCTCTCTCCTCACGCTGACTGTACTGATCCCTCTCACTCTCCGAACTCACTGTGCTGCTCCCTCTCTCTCTCCGCACGCTGACTGTGCTACTTCCTCTCTCCGCACTCTCACGGTGCTGCTCCCTCTCTCTCTCCGCACTCTCACTGTGCTGCTCCCTCTCTCTCTCCGCACTCTCACTATGCTGCTCCCCCTCTCTCTCCGCACTCTCAATGTCCTGCTCCCTCTCTCTGTCCGCACTCTCACTCTGTTGCTCTCTCTCACTCTCCGCACTCTCACTGTGCTGCTCCATCTCTCTCTCCGCACTCTCACTGTGCTGCTCCCTCTCTCTCTCTCCGCGCTCTCACCGTGCTGCTCCCTCTCGTTCTCCGCACTCTGACTGTGCTGCTCCCTCTCTCTCTCTCTCCATACTCTCACTGTGCTGCTCCGTCTCTCTACGCACTCTCACCATACTGCTTCCTCTCTCTCCGCATTCTCACTTTGCTGCTCCCTCTCTCTCTCCACACTCTCACTGTGCTCTCTCTCTCCCCCTGCACTCTCACTCTGCTGCTCCCTCTCTCTCTCCGCACGCTCACTGTGCTGCTCCCTCTCTCTCTCCACACTCTCACTGTGCTGCTCCCTCCCTCTCTCCGCACTCTCACGGTGCTGCTCTCTCTCTCTCCGCACTCTCACTGTGCTGCTCCCCCTCTCTCTCCGAACTCTCACTATGCTGTTCCCCCTCTCTCTCCGCACTCTCACCATACTGCTCCCTCTCTCACCGTGCTTCTCTATCTCTCCACACGCTGACTGTACTGCTCCCTCTCACTCTCCGAACTCACTGTGCTGCTCCCTCTCACTCTCCGAACTCACTGTGCTGCTCCCTCTCTCTCTCCGCACTTTTACTGTGCTGCTCCCTCTCTCCGCACTCTCACGGTGCTGCTCTCTCTTTCTCCGCACTCTCACTGTGCTGCTCCCTCTCTCTCTCCGAACTCTCACTATGCTGCTCCCCCTCTCTCTCCGCACTCTCACCGTGCTGCTCCCTCGCTCTCTCCGCACTCTTACTGTAATACATCCTTTCTCTCTCCGCACTCTCACTGTGTTCCTCCCTCTCTATCTCCGCACTCTCACTCTGCTACTCCTTCTCTCTCTCTGCACTTTCAAGGTGCTGCTCCCTCTCTCTCTCCGCACTCTCACTCTGCTGCTCCTTCTCTCTCTCTGCACTTTCACGGTGCTGCTCCCTCTCTCTCCGCACTCTCACTGTCCTGCTCCCTCTCTCTCTCCGCACTCTCACTCTGCTGCTCCCTCTCTCTCTCCGCACTCTCACTGTGCTGCTCCCTCTCTCTCCACACTCTCACTGTGCTGCTCACTGTCTCTCCGCACTCTCGCTCTGCTGCTCCATCTCTCTCTCCGCACTCTCACTCTGCTGCTCCCTCTCTCTCACCGCACTCTCTCTGTGCTGCTCCTTCTCTCTCTCCACACTCTCACTGTGCTTCTCTCTCTCTCCGCACTCTCACTGTACTGCTCTTTCTCTTTCTCCGCACTCTCATTGAGCTGCTCCCTCTCTCTCTCCGCACTCTCACAGTGCTTCTCTCTCTCTCCGCACTCTCACTGTGCTGCTCCCTCTCTCCGCACTCTCACTGTGTTCCTCCCTCTCTATCTCCGCACTCTCACTCTGCTACTCCTTCTCTCTCTCTGCACTTTCAAGGTGCTGCTCCCTCTCTCTCTCCGCACTCTCACTCTGCTGCTCCTTCTCTCTCTCTGCACTTTCACGGTGCTGCTCCCTCTCTCTCCGCACTCTCACTGTGCTGCTCACTGTCTCTCCGCACTCTCGCTCTGCTGCTCCATCTCTCTCTCCGCACTCTCACTCTGCTGCTCCCTCTCTCTCACCGCACTCTCTCTGTGCTGCTCCTTCTCTCTCTCCACACTCTCACTGTGCTTCTCTCTCTCTCCGCACTCTCACTGTACTGCTCTTTCTCTTTCTCCGCACTCTCATTGAGCTGCTCCCTCTCTCTCTCCGCACTCTCACAGTGCTTCTCTCTCTCTCCGCACTCTCTCTGTCCTGCTCCCTCTCTCTCTCCGCACTCTAACTCTGCTGCTCCCTCTCTCTCTCCGCACTCTCACTGTGCTGCTCTCTCTCTCTACACACTCTCACCACACTGCTCCCTCTCTCTCCGCACTCTCACTGTGCTTCTCCCTCTCTCTACACACTCTCACCATACTGCTCCCTCTCTCTCCGCACTCTCACTTTGCTGCTCCCTCTCTCTCTCCACACTCTCACTGTGCTGCTCCATCTCTCTCTCCGCACTCTCACTCTGTTGCTTCCTCTCGCTCTCCGCACTCTCACTGTGCTGCTCCCTCTCTCTCTCCGCAATGTCACTCTACTGCTCCTTCTCTCTCTCCGCACTCTCACTATGTTGTTCCCATTCTCTCCGTTCTCACACTGTTCTGCTCCCTCTCTCTCTCCGCACTCTCACAGTGCTGCTCCCTCTCACTCTCCGCACTCTCACTCTGCTGCACACTCTCTCTCTCCGCACTCTTACTCTGCTGCTCCCTCTCTCTCCCACACTCTCACTGTGCTGCTCAATCTCTCTCTCCGCACTCTAACTCTGCTGCTCCCTCTCTCTCTCCGCACTCTCACTCTGCTGCTCCCTCTCTCTCTCCACACTCACACTGTGTTGCTCCCTCTCCCTCTCCGCACTCTCAGTGGTGCTCCCTCTTTCTCTCCGCATTCTCACTGTGCTACTCCCTCTCACTCTCCGAACTCACTGTGCTGCTCCCTCTCTCTCTCCAGACTCTCACTGTGTTGCTCCCTCTCCCTTTCCGCACTCTCAGTGTGCTTCTCTCTCTCTCTCCGCATTCTCATTGTGCTGGTCCCTCTCTCCGCACTCACTGTAGTGCTCCCTCTCTCCCTCTGCACTCTCACTGTACTTCTCCCTCTCTCTCTCCGCAATTACACTGTACTGCTCCTTCTCTTGCTCCGCACTCTCACTGTGGTGCTCTCTCTCTCTCTGCACTCTCACTCTGCTGCTCCCTCTCTCACCGTGCTTCTGTCTCTCTCTGCACGCTGACTGTACTGCTCCCTCTCACTCTCCGAACTCACTGTGCTGCTCCCTCTCACACTCCGAACTCACTGTGCTGCTCCCTCTCTCTCTCCGCACTCTCACTGTGCTTGTCTCTCTCTCTCCACACTCTCATTGTGCTGCTCCCTCTCTCCGCACTCTCACGGTGCTGCTCCCTCTCTCTCTCCGCAATTACACTGTACTGCTTCTTCTCTTTCTCCGCACTCTCACTGTGCTACTCCCTCTCTCTCTCCGCACTCTCACAGTGCTTCTCTCTCTCTCTCCGCACTCTCACTGTGCTGCTCCCTCTCTACGCACACTCATTGTGCTGCTCCCTCTCTCTGCGCACTCTCAATGTGCTACTCCTTCTCTCTCTCCGCACTCTCACTATGGTGCTCTCTCTTTCTCTGCACTCTCACTCTGCTGCTCCCTCTCTCACCGTGCTTCTCTCTCTCTCCGCACGCTGACTGCACTGCTCCGTCTCACTCTCCGAACTCACTGTGCTGCTCCCTCTCACTCTCTGAACTCACTGTGCTGCTCCCTCTCTCTCTCCGCACTTTTAATGTGCTACTACCTCTCACTCTCCGCACTCACTGTGCTGCTCCCTCTCTCTCTCCACACTTTTACTGTGCTGCTCCCTCTCTCCGCACTCTCACGGTGCTGCTCTCTCTTTCTCCGCACTCGCACTGTGCTGCTCCCTCTCTCTCTCCGAACTCTCACTATGCTGCTCCCCCTCTCTCTCCGCACTCTCACCGTGCTGCTCCCTCGCTCTCTCCGCACTCTTACTGTAATACATCCTTTCTCTCTCCGCACTCTCACTGTGTTCCTCCCTCTCTATCTCCGCACTCTCACTCTGCTACTCCTTCTCTCTTTCTGCACTTTCACGGTGCTGCTCCCTCTCTCTCTCCGCACTCTCACTCTGCTGCTCCTTCTTTCTCTCTGCACTTTCACGGTGCTGCTCCCTCTCTCTCCGCACTCTCTCTGTCCTGCTCCCTCTCTCTCTCCGCACTCTCACTCTGCTGCTCCCTCTCTCTCACCGCACTCTCTCTGTGCTGCTCCCTCTCTCTCTCCACACTCTCACTGTGCTTCTCTCTCTCTCTGCACTCTCACTGTACTGCTCTTTCTCTTTCTCCGCACTCTCATTGAGCTGCTCCCTCTCTCTCTCCGCACTCTCACAGTGCTTCTCTCTCTCTCCGCACTCTCACTGTGCTGCTCCCTCTCTCCGCACTCTCACTGTGCTGCTCCCTCTCTCTGCGCACTCTCACTGTGCTACTCCTTCTCTCTCTCCGCACTTTCACTGTGGTGCTCCCTCTCTCACCGTGCTTCTCTCTCTCTCCTCACGCTGACTGTACTGATCCCTCTCACTCTCCGAACTCACTGTGCTGCTCCCTCTCTCTCTCCGCACGCTGACTGTGCTACTTCCTCTCTCCGCACTCTCACGGTGCTGCTCCCTCTCTCTCTCCGCACTCTCACTGTGCTGCTCCCTCTCTCTCTCCGCACTCTCACTATGCTGCTCCCCCTCTCTCTCCGCACTCTCAATGTCCTGCTCCCTCTCTCTGTCCGCACTCTCACTCTGTTGCTCTCTCTCACTCTCCGCACTCTCACTGTGCTGCTCCATCTCTCTCTCCGCACTCTCACTGTGCTGCTCCCTCTCTCTCTCTCCGCGCTCTCACCGTGCTGCTCCCTCTCGTTCTCCGCACTCTGACTGTGCTGCTCCCTCTCTCTCTCTCTCCATACTCTCACTGTGCTGCTCCGTCTCTCTACGCACTCTCACCATACTGCTTCCTCTCTCTCCGCATTCTCACTTTGCTGCTCCCTCTCTCTCTCCACACTCTCACTGTGCTCTCTCTCTCCCCCTGCACTCTCACTCTGCTGCTCCCTCTCTCTCTCCGCACGCTCACTGTGCTGCTCCCTCTCTCTCTCCACACTCTCACTGTGCTGCTCCCTCCCTCTCTCCGCACTCTCACGGTGCTGCTCTCTCTCTCTCCGCACTCTCACTGTGCTGCTCCCCCTCTCTCTCCGAACTCTCACTATGCTGTTCCCCCTCTCTCTCCGCACTCTCACCATACTGCTCCCTCTCTCTCCGCACTCTCACTTTGCTGTTCCCTCTCTCTCTCCACACCCTCACTGTGCTGCTCCATCTCTCTCTCCGCACTCTCACTCTGTTGCTCCCTCTCGCTCTCCGCACTCTCACTGTGCTGCTCTCTCTCTCTCTCCGCAATGTCACTCTACTGCTCCTTCTCTCTCTCCGCACTCTCACTGTGCTGCTCCTTCTCTCTGTCCGCACTCTCACAGTGCTTCTCTCTCTCTCTCCGCACTCTCACTGTTCTGCTCCCTCTCTCTGCACTCTCACTGTGCTGCTCCCTTTCTCTCTCCGCACTCTCACTGTTCTGCTCCCTCTCTCTGCACTCTCACTGTGCTGCTCCCTTTCTCTCTCCGCACTCTCACTGTGCCGCTCCCTCTCTCCGCACTCTCACTGTGTTCCTCCCTCTCTATCTCCGCACTCTCACTCTGCTACTCCTTCTCTCTCTCTGCACTTTCAATGTGCTGCTCCCTCTCTCTCTCCGCACTCTCACTCTGCTGCTCCTTCTCTCTCTCTGCACTTTCACGGTGCTGCTCCCTCTCTCTCCGCACTCTCTCTGTCCTGCTCCCTCTCTCTCTCCGCACTCTCACTCTGCTGCTCCCTCTCTCTCTCCGCACTCTCACTGTGCTGCTCCCTCTCTCTCCACACTCTCACTGTGCTGCTCACTGTCTCTCTGCACTCTCGCTCTGCTGCTCCCTCTCCCTCTCCGCACTCTCACTGTGCTTCTCTTTCTCTCTCCGCATTCTCATTGTGCTGGTCCCTCTCTCCGCACTCACTGTAGTGCTCCCTCTCTCCCTCTGCACTCTCACTGTACTTCTCCCTCTCTCTCTCCGCAATTACACTGTACTGCTCCTTCTCTTGCTCCGCACTCTCACTGTGCTGCTCCCTCTCTCTCCACACTCTCACTGTGCTGCTCACTGTCTCTCCGCACTCTCGCTCTGCTGCTCCCTCTCTCTCTCCGCACTCTCACTCTGCTGCTCCCTCTCTCTCACCGCACTCTCTCTGTGCTGCTCCTTCTCTCTCTCCGCACTCTTATTGTGCTGCTCCCTCTCTCTCTCCACACTCTCACTGTGCTTCTCTCTCTCTCCGCACTCTCACTGTACTGCTCTTTCTCTTTCTCCACACTCTCATTGAGCTGCTCCCTCTCTCTCTCCGCACTCTCACAGTGCTTCTCTCTCTCTCCGCACTCTCACTGTGCTGCTCCCTCTCTCTGCACTCTCACTGTGCTGCTCCCTCTCTCTCTCCGCAGTTTCACTTTGCTGCTCCCTCTCTCTCTCCGCACTTGCACTGTGCTGCTCCCTCTCTCTCTCTGCACTCGCACTGTGCTGCTCCCTCTCTCTCGCCGCACTCTCACCGTGCTGCCCTCTCTCTCTCTCCGCACTCTCACTCTGTTGCTCCCTCTCGTTCTCCGCACTCTTACTGTGCTGCTCCCTCTCTCTCTGCGCACTCTCACTGTGCTGCTCCCTTTCTCTCTCTCCACACTCTCACTGTGCTTCTCCCTCTCTCTACACACTCTCACCATACTGCTCCCTCTCTCTCCGCACTCTCACTTTGCTGCTCCCTCTCTCTCTCCACACTCTCACTGTGCTGCTCCATCTCTCTCTCCGCACTCTCACTCTGTTGCTCCCTCTCGCTCTCCGCACTCTCACTGTGCTGCTCCCTCTCTCTCTCCGCAATGTCACTCTACTGCTCCTTCTCTCTCTCCGCACTCTCACTGTGCTGCTCCTTCTCTCTGTCCGCACTCTCACAGTGCTTCTCTCTCTCTCTCCGCACTCTCACTGTTCTGCTCCCTCTCTCTGCACTCTCACTGTGCTGCTCCCTTTCTCTCTGCGCACTCTCACGTGCCGCTCCCTCTCTCCGCACTCTCACTATGTTGTTCCCATTCTCTCCGTTCTCACACTGCTCTGCTCCCTCTCTCTCTCCGCACTCTCACAGTGCTGCTCCCTCTCACTCTCCGCACTCTCACTCGGCTGCTCCCTCTCTCTCTCCGCACTCTTACTCTGCTGCTCCTTCTCTCTCCCACACTCTCACTGTGCTGCTCTATCTCTCTCTCCACACTCACACTGTGTTGCTCCCTCTCCCTCTCCACACTCTCAGTGGTGCTCCCTCTTTCTCTCCGCATTCTCACTGTGCTACTCCCTCTCACTCTCGGAACTCACTGTGCTGCTCCCTCTCTCTCTCCAGACTCTCACTGTGTTGCTCCCTCTCCCTTTCCGCACTCTCAGTGTGCTTCTCTCTCTCTCTCCGCATTCTCATTGTGCTGGTCCCTCTCTCCGCACTCACTGTAGTGCTCCCTCTCTCCCTCTGCACTCTCACTGTACTTCTCCCTCTCTCTCTCCGCAATTACACTGTACTGCTCCTTCTCTCTCACCGCACTCTCACTGTGCTGCTCCCTCTCTCTCCACACTCTCACTGTGCTGCTCCTTCTCTCTCTCCGCACTCTTATTGTGCTGCTCCCTCTCTCTCACCGCACTCTCTCTGTGCTGCTCCTTCTCTCTCTCCGCACTCTTATTGTGCTGCTACCTCTCTCTCTCCACACTCTCACTGTGCTTCTCTCTCTCTCCGCACTCTCACTGTACTGCTCTTTCTCTTTCTCCACACTCTCATTGAGCTGCTCCCTCTCTCTCTCCGCACTCTCACAGTGCTTCTCTCTCTCTCCGCACTCTCACTGTGCTGCTCCCTCTCTCTGCACTCTCACTGTGCTGCTCCTTCTCTCTCTCCGCAGTTTCACTTTGCTGCTCCCTCTCTCTCTCCGCACTTGCACTGTGCTGCTCCCTCTCTCTCTCTGCACTCGCACTGTGCTGCTCCCTCTCTCTCGCCGCACTCTCACCGTGCTGCCCTCTCTCTCTCTCCGCACTCTCACTCTGTTGCTCCCTCTCGTTCTCCGCACTCTTACTGTGCTGCTCCCTGTCTCTCTGTGCACTCTCACTGTGCTGCTCCCTTTCTCTCTCTCCACACTCTCACTGTGCTTCTCCCTCTCTCTACACACTCTCACCATACTGCTCCCTCTCTCTCCGCACTCTCACTTTGCTGCTCCCTCTCTCTCTCCACACTCTCACTGTGCTGCTCCATCTCTCTCTCCGCACTCTCACTCTGTTGCTCCCTCTCGCTCTCCGCACTCTCACTGTGCTGCTCCCTCTCTCTCTCCGCAATGTCACTCTACTGCTCCTTCTCTCTCTCCGCACTCTCACTGTGCTGCTCCTTCTCTCTGTCCGCACTCTCACAGTGCTTCTCTCTCTCTCTCCGCACTCTCACTGTTCTGCTCCCTCTCTCTGCACTCTCACTGTGCTGCTCCCTTTCTCTCTGCGCACTCTCACGTGCCGCTCCCTCTCTCCGCACTCTCACTATGTTGTTCCCATTCTCTCCGTTCTCACACTGCTCTGCTCCCTCTCTCTCTCCGCACTCTCACAGTGCTGCTCCCTCTCACTCTCCGCACTCTCACTCTGCTGCACACTCTCTCTCTCCGCACTCTTACTCTGCTGCTCCTTCTCTCTCCCACACTCTCACTGTGCTGCTCCCTCTCTCCACACTCACACTGTGTTGCTCCCTCTCCCTCTCCACACTCTCAGTGGTGCTCCCTCTTTCTCTCCGCATTCTCACTGTGCTACTCCCTCTCACTCTCCGAACTCACTGTGTTGCTCCCTCTCCCTTTCCGCACTCTCAGTGTGCTTCTCTCTCTCTCTCCGCATTCTCATTGTGCTGGTCGCTCTCTCCGCACTCACTGTAGTGCTCGCTCTCTCCCTCTGCACTCTCACTGTACTTCTCCCTCTCTCTCTCCGCAATTACACTGTACTGCTCCTTCTCTTGCTCCGCACTCTCACTGTGCTGCTCCCTCTCTCTCCACACTCTCACTGTGCTGCTCACTGTCTCTCCGCACTCTCGCTCTGCTGCTCCCTCTCTCTCTCCGCACTCTCACTGTGCTGCTCCCTCTCTCTCTCCGCACTTTTAATGTGCTACTCCCTCTCACTCTCCGTACTCACTGTGCTGCTCCCTCTCTCTCTCCGCACTTTTAATGTGCTACTCCCTCTCACTCTCCGCACTCACTGTGCTGCTCCCTCTCTCTCTCCGCACTTTTACTGTGCTGCTCCCTCTCTCCGCACTCTCACGGTGCTGCTCTCTCTTTCTCCGCACTCTCACTGTGCTGCTCCCTAACTCTCTCCGAACTCTCACTATGCTGCTGCCCCTCTCTCTCCGCACTCTCACCGTGCTGCTCCCTCGCTCTCTCCGCACTCTAACTGTAATACATCCTTTCTCTCTCCGCACTCTCACTGTGTTCCTCCCTCTCTATCTCCGCACTCTCACTCTGCTACTCCTTCTCTATCTCTGCACTTTCACGGTGCTGCTCCCTCTCTCTCCGCACTCTCTCTGACCTGCTCCCTCTCTCTCTCCGCACTCTCACTCTGCTGCTCCCTCTCTCTCTCCGCACTCTCACTGTGCTGCTCCCTCTCTCTCTCTGCACTTTCACGGTGCTGCTCCCTCTCTCTCCGCACTCTCTCTGACCTGCTCCCTCTCTCTCTCCGCACTCTCACTCTGCTGCTCCCTCTCTCTCTCCGCACTCTCACTGTGCTGCTCCCTCTCTCTCCACACTCTCACTGTGCTGCTCACTGTCTCTCCGCACTCTCACTCTGCTGCTCCCTCTCTCTCTCCGCACTCTCACTCTGCTGCTCCCTCTCTCTCACCGCACTCTCTCTGTGCTGCTCCTTCTCTCTCTCCGCACTCTTATTGTGCTGCTCCCTCTCTCTCTCCACACTCTCACTGTGCTTCTCTCTCTCTCCGCACTCTCACTGTACTGCTCTTTCTCTTTTTCCGCACTCTCATTGAGCTGCTCCCTCTCCATCTCCGCACTCTCACTCTGCTGCTCCCTCTCTCTCTCCGCACTCTCACTGTGCTGCTCCCTCTCTCTCTCTGCACTTTCACGGTGCTGCTCCCTCTCTCTCCGCACTCTCTCTGTCCTGCTCCCTCTCTCTCTCCGCACTCTCACTCTGCTGCTCCCTCTCTCTCTCCGCACTCTCACTGTGCTGCTCCCTCTCTCTCCACACTCTCACTGTGCTGCTCACTGTCTCTCCGCACTCTCACTCTGCTGCTCGCTCTCTCTCTCCGCACTCTCACTCTGCTGCTCCCTCTCTCTCACCGCACTCTCTCTGTGCTGCTCCCTCTCTCTCTCCACACTCTCACTGTGCTTCTCTCTCTCTCCGCACTCTCACTGTACTGCTCTTTCTCTTTCTCTGCACTCTCATTGTGCTGCTCCCTCTCTCTCTCCGCACTCTCACAGTGCTTCTCTCTCTCTCCGCACTCTCACTGTGCTGCTCCCTCTCTCCACACTCTCACTGTGCTGCTCCCTCTCTCTGCGCACTCTCACTGTGCTACTCCTTCTCTCTCTCCGCACTCTCACTGTGGTGCTCTCTCTCTCTCTGCACTCTCACTCTGCTGCTCCCTCTCTCACCGTACTTCTCTCTCTCTCCGCACGCTGACTGTACTGATCCCTCTCACTCTCCGAACTCACTGTGCTGCTCCCTCTCTCTCTCCGCACTATCAATGTGCTGCTCCCTCTCTCTCTCCGCCCTCTCACCGTGCTGCTCCCTCGCTCTCTCCGCACTCTTACTGTAATACACCCTTTCTCTCTCCGCACTCTCACTGTGTTCCTCCCTCTCTCTCTCCGCACTCTCACTCTGTTCCTTCGTATCTCTCTCCGCTATCTCACTGTGCTGCTCCCTCTCTCTCCGCACTCTCTCTGTCCTGCTCCCTCTCTCTCTCCGCACTCTCACTCTGCTGCTCCCTCTCTCTCTCCGGACTCTCACTGTGCTGCTCCCTCTCTCTCCACACTCTCACTGTGCTGCTCACTGTCTCTCCGCACTCTCACTCTGCTGCTCCCTCTCTCTCTCCGCACTCTCACTATGCTGCTCCCCCTCTCTCTCCGCACTCTCACCGTGCTGCTCCTTCACTCTCTCTGCACTTTCACGGTGCTGCTCCCTCTCCCTCCGCACTCTCAATGTCCTGCTCCCTCTCTCTCTCCGCACTCTCACTCTGTTGCTCTCTCTCTCTCTCCACACTCTCACTGTGCTGCTCCCTCTCTCTCCACACTCTCACTGTGCTGCTCACTGTCTCTCCGCACTCTCACTCTGCTGCTCCCTCTCTCTCTCCGCACTCTCACTCTGCTGCTCCCTCTCTCTCACCGCACTCTCACTCTGCTGCTCCTTCTCTCTCTCCGCACTCTTATTGTGCTGCTCCCTCTCTCTCTCCACACTCTCACTGTGCTTCTCTCTCTCTCCGCACTCTCACTGTACTGCTCTTTCTCTTTCTCTGCACTCTCATTGTGCTGCTCCCTCTCTCTCTCCGCACTCTCACAGAGCTTCTCTCTCTCTCCGCACTCTCACTGTGCAGCTCCTTCTCTCCGCACTCTCACTGTGCTGCTCCCTCTCTCTGCGCACTCTCACTGTGCTACTCCTTCTCTCTCTTCACACTCTCACGGTGGTGCGCTCTCTCTCTCTGCACTCTCACTCTGCTGCTCCCCCTCTCACCGTGCTTCTCTCTCTCTCCGCACGCTGACTGTACTGATCCCTCTCACTCTCCGAACTCACTGTGCTGCTCCCTCTCACTCTCCGAACTCACTGTGCTGCTCCCTCTCTCTCTCCGCACTTTTACTGTACTGCTCCCTCTCTCCGCACTCTCACGGTGCTGCTCCCACTCTCTCTCCGCACTCTCACTGTGCTGCTCCCTCTCTCTCTCCGCACTCTCAATGTCCTGCTCCCTCTCTTTGTCCGCACTCTCACTCTGTTGCTCTCTCTCACTGTCCGCACTCTCACTGTGCTGCTCCCTCTCTCTCTCCGCACTCTCACTGTGCTGCTCCCTCTCTCTCTCTCCGCGCTCTCACCGTGCTGCTCCCTCCGCACTCCTACTGTAATACACACTTTCTCTCCCTGCACTCTCACTCTGTTGCTCCCTCTCGTTCTCCGCACTCTTACTGTGCTGCTCCCTCTCTCTCTGCGCACTCTCACTGTGCTGCTCCGTCTCTCTACGCACTCTCACCATACTGCTCCCTCTCTCTCTGCACTCTCACTGTGCTGCTCCCTCTCTCTCTCCGCACTCTCACTCTGTTGCTCCCTCTCGCTCTCCGCACTCTCACTCTGCTGCTCCCTCTCTCTATCCGCATCTCACTCTGCTGCTCCCTCTCGCTCTCGACACTCTCACTGTGCTGCTCCCTCTCTCTCTCTGCGCACTCTCACTGTGCTGCTCCTTTTCTCCGCACTCTCACCGTGCTGCACCCTCTCTCTCTCTCTGCACTCTCACTGTGCTCTCTCTCTCCCTCTGCACTCTCACTCTGCTGCTCCCTCTCTCTTTCCACACGCTCAGTCTACTGCTCCCTCTCACTCTCCGCATTGTCACTGTACTGCTCCTTCTCTCTCTCCGCACTCTCACAGTGCTGCGCTCTCTCTGTCTCTCTCCACACTCTCACTGTGTTGCTCCCTCTCTCTCTGCGCACTGTCACTGTGCTGCTCTCTCTCTCTCTCCACACTCTCACTGTGTTGCTCCCTCTCCCGCTCTTCACTCTCACTGTGGTGCTCCCTGTCCCTCTCCGCATTCTCACTGTGCTGCCCACACTCTCCGAACTCACTGTGCTGCTCCCTCTCTCTCTCTCCACACTCTCACTGTGTTGCTCCCTCTCCCGCTCTTCACTCTCACTGTGGTGCTCTCTCTCCACACTCTCACTGTGTTGCTCCCTCTCCCTCTCCGCACTCTCACTGTGCTACTCTCTCTTTCTCTGCACTCTCATTGTGCTGCTCCCTGTCCCCGCACTCATTGTAGTGCTCCCTCTCTCCCTCTGCACTCTCACTGTACTGCTCCCTCTGTCTCTCCTCAATGTCACTGTCGTGCTCCCTCTCTCCCTCTGCACTCTCACTGTACTTCTCCCTCTCTCTCTCCGCAATTACACTGTACTGCTCCTTCTCTTGCTCCGCACTCTCACTGTGGTGCTCTCTCTCTCTCTGCACTCTCACTCTGCTGCTCCCTCTCTCACCGTGCTTCTGTCTCTCTCTGCACGCTGACTGTACTGCTCCCTCTCACTCTCTGAACTCACTGTGCTGCTCCCTCTCACTCTCCGAACTCACTGTGCTGCTCCCTCTCTCTCTCCGCACTCTCACTGTGCTTGTCTCTCTCTCTCCACACTCTCATTGTGCTGCTCCCTCTCTCCGCACTCTCACGGTGCTTCTCCCTCTCTCTCTCCGCAATTACACTGTACTGCTCCTTCTCTTGCTCCGCACTCTCACTGTGGTGCTCTCTCTCTCTCTGCACTCTCACTCTGCTGCTCCCTCTCTCACCGTGCTTCTGTCTCTCTCTGCACGCTGACTGTACTGCTCCCTCTCACTCTCCGAACTCACTGTGCTGCTCCCTCTCACTCTCCGAACTCACTGTGCTGCTCCCTCTCTCTCTCCGCACTCTCACTGTGCTTGTCTCTCTCTCTCCACACTCTCATTGTGCTGCTCCCTCTCTCCGCACTCTCACGGTGCTGCTCCCTCTCTCTCTCCGCAATTACACTGTACCGCTTCTTCTCTTTCTCCGCACTCTCACTGTGCTACTCCCTCTCTCTCTCCGCACTCTCACAGTGCTTCTCTCTCTCTCTCCGCACTCTCACTGTGCTGCTCCCTCTCTACGCACACTCATTGTGCTGCTCCCTCTCTCTGCGCACTCTCAATGTGCTACTCCTTCTCTCTCTCCGCACTCTCACTATGGTGCTCTCTCTCTCTCTGCACTCTCACTCTGCTGCTCCCTATCTCACCGTGCTTCTTTCTCTCTCCGCACGCTGACTGTACTGCTCCCTCTCACTCTCCGAACTCACTGTGCTGCTCCCTCTCACTCTCCGAACTCACTGTGCTGCTCCCTCTCTCTCTCCGCACTTTTAATGTGCTACTCCCTCTCACTCTCCGAACTCACTGTGCTGCTCCCTCTCTCTCTCCGCACTTTTACTGTGCTGCTCCCTCTCTCCGCACTCTCACGGTGCTGCTCTCTCTTTCTCCGCACTCTCACTGTGCTGCTCCCTCTCTCTCTCCGAACTCTCACCGTGCTGCTCCCTCGCTCTCTCCGCACTCTTACTGTAATACATCCTTTCTCTCTCCGCACTCTCACTGTGTTCCTCCCTCTCTATCTCCGCACTCTCACTCTGCTACTCCTTCTCTCTCTCTGCACTTTCACGGTGCTGCTCCCTCTCTCTCTCCGCACTCTCACTCTGCTGCTCCTTCTCTCTCTCTGCACTTTCACGGTGCTGCTCCCTCTCTCTCCGCACTCTCTCTGTCCTGCTCCCTCTCTCTCTCCGCACTCTCACTCTGCTGCTCCCTCTCTCTCTCCGCACTCTCACTGTGCTGCTCCCTCTCTCTCCACACTCTCACTGTGCTGCTCCCTCTCTCTCTCCGCACTCTCACTGTGCTGCTCCCTGTCTCTCCACACTCTCACTGTGCTGCTCACTGTCTCTCCGCACTCTCACTCTGCTGCTCCCTCTCTCTCTCTCCGCACTCTCACTCTGCTGCTCCCTCTCTCTCACTGCACTCTCTCTGTGCTGCTCCCTCTCTCTCTCCACACTCTCACTGTGCTTCTCTCTCTCTCTGCACTCTCACTGTACTGCTCTTTCTCTTTCTCCGCACTCTCATTGAGCTGCTCCCTCTCTCTCTCCGCACTCTCACAGTGCTTCTCTCTCTCTCCGCACTCTCACTGTGCTGCTCCCTCTCTCCGCACTCTCACTGTGCTGCTCCCTCTCTCTGCGCACTCTCACTGTGCTACTCCTTCTCTCTCTCTGCACTCTCACTCTGCTGCTCCCTCTCTCACCGTGCTTCTCTCTCTCTCCGCACGCTGACTGTACTGATCCCTCTCACTCTCCGAACTCACTGTGCTGCTCCCTCTCACTCTCCGAACTCACTGTGCAGCTCCCTCTCTCTCTCCACACGCTGACTGTGCTGCTCCCTCTCTCTCTCCGCACTCTCACTATGCTGCTCCCCCTCTCTCTCCGCACTCTCAATGTCCTGCTCCCTCTCTCTGTCCGCACTCTCACTCTGTTGCTCTCTCTCACTCTCCGCACTCTCACTGTGCTGCTCCCTCTCTCTCTCCGCACTCTCATTGTGCTGCTCCCTCTCTCTCTCTCTCCGCGCTCTCACCGTGCTGCTCCCTCTCTCTCTCCGCACTCTCACTGTGCTGCTCCCTCTCGTTCTCCGCACTCTGACTGTTCTGCTCCCTCTCTCTCTCCACACTCTCACTGTGCTGCTCCGTCTCTCTACGCACTCTCACCATACTGCTCCCTCTCTCTCCGCACTCTCACTTTGCTGCTCCCTCTCTCTCTCGACACTCTCACTGTGCTGCTCCCTCTCTCTCTCTGCACTCTCACTCTGTTGCTCCCTCTCACTCTCCGCACTCTCACTGTGCTGCTCCCTCTCTCTTTCCGCACTCTCACTCTGCTGCTCCCTCTCGCTCTCCGCACTCTCACTGTGCCGCTCCCTCTCTCCGCACTCTCACTATGTTGTTCCCATTCTCTCCGCACTCTCACTGCTCTGCTCCCTCTCTCTCTCCGCACTCTCACAGTGCTGCTCCCTCTCACTCTCCGCACTCTCACTCTGCTGCACACTCTCTCTCTCCGCACTCTTACTCTGCTGCTCCCTCTCTCTCCCACACTCTCACTGTGCTGCTCAATCTCTCTCTCCGCACTCTAACTCTGCTGCTCCCTTTCTCTCTCCGCACTTTCACTCTGCTGCTCCCTCTCTCTCTCCACACTCACACTGTGTTGCTCCGTCTCCCTCTCCGCACTCTCAGTGGTGCTCCCTCTTTCTCTCCGCATTCTCACTGTGCTACTCCCTCTCACTCTCCGAACTCACTGTGCTGCTCCCTCTCTCTCTCCAGACTCTCACTGTGTTGCTCCCTCTCCCTCTCCGCACTCTCACTGTGCTTCTCTCTCTCTCTCCGCATTCTCATTGTGCTGGTCCCTCTCTCCGCACTCACTGTAGTGCTCCCTCTCTCCATCTGCACTCTCACTGTACTTCTCCCTCTCTCTCTCCGCAATTACACTGTACTGCTCCTTCTCTTGCTCTGCACTCTCACTGTGGTGCTCTCTCTCTCTCTGCACTCTCACTCTGCTGCTCCCTCTCTCACCGTGCTTCTGTCTCTCTCTGCACGCTGACTGTACTGCTCCCTCTCACTCTCCGAACTCACTGTGCTGCTCCCTCTCTCTCTCCGCACTCTCACTGTGCTTGTCTCTCTCTCTCCACACTCTCATTGTGCTGCTCTCTCTCTCCGCACTCACTGTGCTGCTCCCTCTCTCTCTCCGCACTTTTACTGTGCTGCTCCCTCTCTCCGCACTCTCACGGTGCTGCTCCCTCTCTCTCTCCGCAATTACACTGCACTGCTTCTTCTCTTTCTCCGCACTCTCACTGTGCTACTCCCTCTCTCTCTCCGCACTCTCACAGTGCTTCTCTCTCTCTCTCCGCACTCTCACTGTGCTGCTCCCTCTCTACGCACACTCATTGTGCTGCTCCCTCTCTCTGCGCACTCTCAACGTGCTACTCCTCTCTCTCCGCACTCTCACTGTGGTGCTCTCTCTCTCTCTGCACTCTCACTCTGCTGCTCCCTCTCTCACCGTGCTTCTCTATCTCTCCGCACGCTGACTGTACTGCTCCCTCTCACTCTCCGAACTCACTGTGCTGCTCCCTCTCTCTCTCCGCAATTTTAATGTGCTACTCCCTCTCACTCTCCGAACTCACTGTGCTGCTCCATCTCTCTCTCCGCACTTTTACTGTGCTGCTCCCTTTCTCCGCACTCTCACGGTGCTGCTCTCTCTTTCTCCGCACTCTCACTGTGCTGCTCCCTCTCTCTCTCCGAACTCTCACTATGCTGCTCCCCGTCTCTCTCCGCACTCTCACCGTGCTGCTCCCTCGCTCTCTCCGCACTCTTACTGTAATACATCCTTTCTCTCTCCGCACTCTCACTGTGTTCCTCCCTCTCTATCTCCGCACTCTCACTCTGCTACTCCTTCTCTCTCTCTGCACTTTCAACGTGCTGCTCCCTCTCTCTCTCCGCACTCTCACTCTGCTGCTCCTTCTCTCTCTCTGCACTTTCACGGTGCTGCTCCCTCTCTCTCCGCACTCTCTCTGTCCTGCTCCCTCTCTCTCTCCGCACTCTCACTCTGCTGCTCCCCCTCTCTCTCCACACTCTCACTGTGCTGCTCACTGTCTCTCCGCACTCTCGCTCTGCTGCTCCCTCTCTCTCTCCGCACTCTCACTCTGCTGCTCCCTCTCTCTCACCGCACTCTCTCTGTGCTGCTCCTTCTCTCTCTCCGCTCTCTTATTGTACTGCTCCCTCTCTCTCTCCACACTCTCACTGTGCTTCTCTCTCTCTCCGCACTCTCACTGTACTGCTCTTTCTCTTTCTCCGCACCCTCATTGAGCTGCTCCCTCTCTCTCTCCGCACTCTCACAGTGCTTCTCTCTCTCTCCGCACTCTCACTGTGCTGCTCCCTCTCTCCGCACTCTCACTGTGCTGCTCCCTCTCTCTCTCCGCAGTCTCACTTTGCTGCTACCTCTCTCTCTCCGCACTTGCACTGTGCTGCTCCCTCTCTCTCTCTGCACTCGCACTGTGCTGCTCCCTCTCTCTCACCGAACTCTCACCGTGCTGCTCCCTCTCTCTCTCTGCAGTCTCACTGTGCTGCTCCCTCTCTCTCGCCGAACTCTCACCGTGCTGCCCTCTCTCTCGCTCCGCACTCTCACTCTGTTGCTCCCTCTCGTTCTCCGCACTCTTACTGTGCTACTCCCTCTCTCTCGCCGCACTCTCACCGTGCTGCTCTCTCTCTCTCTCCGCACTCTCACTCTGTTGCTCCCTCTCGTTCTCCGCACTCTTACTGTGCTGCTCCCTCTCTCTCTGCGCACTCTCATTGTGCTGCTCCCTTTCTCTCTCTCCACACTCTCACTGTGCTTCTCCCTCTCTCTACGCACTCTCACCATACTTCTCCCTCTCTCTCCGCACTCTCACTGTGCTTCTCCCTCTCTCTACGCACTCTCACCATACTTCTCCCTCTCTCTCCGCACTCTCACTGTGCTGCTCCTTCTCTCTGTCCGCACTCTCACAGTGCTTCTCTCTCTCTCTCCGCACTCTCACTGTTCTGCTCCCTCTCTCTGCACTCTCACTGTGCTGCTCCCTTTCTCTCTGCGCACTCTCACTGTGCCGCTCCCTCTCTCCGCACTCTCACTATGTTGTTCCCATTCTCTCCGTTCTCACACTGCTCTGCTCCCTCTCTCTCTCCGCACTCTCACAGTGCTGCTCCCTCTCACTCTCCGCACTCTCACTCTGCTGCACACTCTCTCTCTCCGCACTCTTACTCTGCTGCTCCCTCTCTCTCCCACACTCTCACTGTGCTGCTCAATCTCTCTCTCCGCACTCTAACTCTGCTGCTCCCTCTCTCTCTCCGCACTCTCACTCTGCTGCTCCCTCTCTCTCTCCACACTCACACTGTGTTGCTCCCTCTCCCTCTCCGCACTCTCAGTGGTGCTCCCTCTTTCTCTCCGCATTCTCACTGTGCTACTCCCTCTCACTCTCCAAACTCACTGTGCTGCTCCCTCTCTCTCTCCAGACTCTCACTGTGTTGCTCCCTCTCCCTCTCCGCACTCTCACTGTGCTTCTCTCTCTCTCTCCGCACTCTCACTGTGCTTGTCTCTCTCTCTCCGCACTCTCACTGTGCTTGTCTCTCTCTCTCCGCACTCTCACTGTGCTGCTCCCTCTCTACGCACACTCATTGTGCTGCTCCCTCTCTCTGCGCACTCTCAATGTGCTACTCCTTCTCTCTCTCCGCACTCTCACTATGGTGCTCTCTCTCTCTCTGCACTCTCACTCTCCGTGCTTCTCTCTCTCTCCGCACGCTGACTGTACTGCTCCCTCTCACTCTCCGAACTCACTGTGCTGCTCCCTCTCACTCTCCGAACTCACTGTGCTGCTCCCTCTCTCTCTCCGCACTTTTAATGTGCTACTCCCTCTCACTCTCCGAACTCACTGTGCTGCTCCCTCTCTCTCTCCGCACTTTTACTGTGCTGCTCCCTCTCTCCGCACTCTCACGGTGCTGCTCTCTCTTTCTCCGCACTCTCACTGTGCTGCTCCCTCTCTCTCTCCGAACTTCACTATGCTGCTCCCCCTCTCTCTCCGCACTCTCACCGTGCTGCTCCCTCGCTCTCTCCGCACTCTTACTGTAATACATCCTTTCTCTCTCCGCACTCTCACTGTGTTCCTCCCTCTCCATCTCCGCACTCTCACTCTGCTACTCCTTCTCTCTCTCTGCACTTTCACGGTGCTGCTCCCTCTCTCTCTCCGCACTCTCACTCTGCTGCTCCTTCTCTCTCTCTGCACTTTCACGGTGCTGCTCCCTCTCTCTCTCCGCACTCTCACTCTGCTGCTCCTTCTCTCTCTCTGCACTTTCACGGTGCTGCTCCCTCTCTCTCCGCACTCTCTCTGTCCTGCTCCCTCTCTCTCTCCGCACTCTCACTCTGCTGCTCCCTCTCTCTCTCCGCACTCTCACTGTGCTGCTCCCTCTCTCTCCACACTCTCACTGTGCTGCTCACTGTCTCTCTGCACTCTCACTCTGCTGCTCCCTCTCTCTCTCCGCACTCTCACTCTGCTGCTCCCTCTCTCTCTCTGCACTCGCACTGTGCTGCTCCCTCTCTCTCTCCGCACTCTCTCTGTGCTGCTCCTTCTCTCTCTCCGCACTCTTATTGTGCTGCTCCCTCTCTCTCTCCGCACTCTCACTGTGCTGCTCCCTCTCTCCGCACTCTCACTGTGCTGCTCCCTCTCTCTGCGCACTCTCACTGTGCTACTCCTTCTCTCTCTCCGCACTCTCACTGTGGTGCTCTCTCTCTCTCTGCACTCTCACTCTGCTGCTCCCTCTCTCACCGTGCTTCTCTCTCTCTCCGCACGCTGACTGTACTGATCCCTCTCACTCTCCGAACTCACTGTGCTGCTCCCACTCACTCTCCGAACTCACTGTGCAGCTCCCTCTCTCTCTCCGCACGCTGACTGTGCTGCTCCCTCTCTCCGCACTCTCACGGTGCTGCTCCCTCTCTCTCTCCGCACTCTCACTGTGCTGCTCCCTCTCTCTCTCCGCACTCTCACTATGCTGCTCCCCCTCTCTCTCCGCACTCTCAATGTCCTGCTCCCTCTCTCTGTCCGCACTCTCACTCTGTTGCTCTCTCTCACTCTCCGCACTCTCACTGTGCTGCTCCCTCTCTCTCTCTCCGCACTCTCACTGTGCTGCTCCCTCTCTCTCTCTCCGCACTCTCACTGTGCTGCTCCCTCTCTCTCTCTCCGCACTCTCACTGTGCTGCTCCCTCTCTCTCTCTCCGCGCTCTCACTGTGCTGCTCCCTCTCGTTCTCTGCACTCTGACTGTGCTGCTCCCTCTCTCTCTCCACACTCTCACTGTGCTGCTCCGTCTCTCTACGCACTCTCACCATACTGCTCCCTCTCTCTCCGCACTCTCACTTTGCTGCTCCCTCTCTCTCTCCACACTCTCACTGTGCTGCTCCTTCTCTCTCTCCGCACTCTCACTGTGCTGCTCCCTCTCTCTCTCCACACTCTCACTGTGCTGCTCCCTCCCTCTCTCCGCACTCTAACGGTGCTGCTCTCTCTCTCTCCGCACTCTCACTGTGCTGCTCCCCCTCTCTCTCCGAACTCTCACTATGCTGCTCCCTCTCTCTCTCCACACTCTCACTGTGCTGCTCAATCTCTCTCCACACTCTCACTCTGCTACTCCTTCTCTCTCTCTGCACTTTCACGGTGCTGCTCCCTCTCTCTCTCCGCACTCTCACTCTGCTGCCCCTTCTCTCTCTCTGCACTTTCACGGTGCTGCTCCCTCTCTCTCCGCACTCTCTCTGTCCTGC
>NW_027251061.1:0-2500 GCF_044704955.1 Pristiophorus japonicus
CAGCCCTGCCTGCCTCCAGCCGCCTTCTGGTTAATGAGTTATCCAGCCTGGCACTTCGGTTGCGCCAGCGAGACCAAGTCTCGGCTTTGGTTAATGATTTGAGCCGAACCGACCTGCCCCCCGCCTCCCCCGGGCTGAACTCGGGCAGGTCTGCCGATTTCCCGACTCCTTTCGGGGCCTAATCGCGTCGCGCGAGCCGCCTGGCGCGATCGGGGACCATGCCCCGGCCTCTGCCAGGCCTCGGGCAGCCGCTTTTGAAGCCCGACCAAAAACCCGAAAAATGGGCAAAAAGGGAATAAATTCCCGCCCAAAAAGGGTGAATAGTCGGTTGGGCGGCAGCCCTGGTCGGTCTCTGCAGACCTGGAGGCTCGAGACGTTTGTTTGGAAAACTCACCAAGTCTCGATTCTGCCACCTCCTACCTCTGTGCAGATACCCCGCCAACCCCCAAGGACAGAAATGACAAGTGTCAAGTTGGCGGGGCGTCGGGCCACCTGCTGCCGGCCATGAGCATCCAAATCCCCGCAAAAGGGGCATTTTCATTTCTTCATCGGGACTTCCGACAATTGCCGAGGTTCAACTCATTAACGTTGTTCGCAGACACTTGCCAGAAAATGCAAGTGGCCACTTTGCCGGGCCGACTCGCTTGCCCAAGCGGGAAACCATCAACCGAAGGCCCGGTAAGGCGGCCGAATCTGACCTCATAGACTTCCACACAACGGGACTTTTGACTTTCCCGGCCGCGGGTGGCCTCCACCCGGCCTCAGCCATCAGCCCTGCCTGCCTCCAGCCGCCTTCTGGTTAATGAGTTATCCAGCCTGGCACTTCGGTTGCGCCAGCGAGACCAAGTCTCGGCTTTGGTTAATGATTTGAGCCGAACCGACCTGCCCCCCGCCTCCCCCGGGCTGAACTCGGGCAGGTCTGCCGATTTCCCGACTCCTTTCGGGGCCTAATCGGGTCGCGCGTGCCGCCTGGCGCGACCGGGGACATGCCCCGGCCTCTGCCAGGCCTCGGGCTGCCGTTTTTGAAGCCCGACCAAAACCCGAAAAATGGGCAAAATGGAAAAAATTCCCGCCCAAAAAGGGTGAATAGTCGGTTGGGCGGCAGCCCTGGTCGGTCTCTGCAGACCTGGAGGCTCGAGACGTGACTTTGGAAAACTCACCAATTCTCGATCAGCCACCTCCTACCTCTGTGCAGGTACCCCGCCAACCCCCAAGGACAGAAATGACAAGTGTCAAGTTGGCGGGACGGATTTGACTTCGGTCGCCGAGCCCTGGAACTAATTTCCCGCAAACGGCTTCGGATTTGCTCCATCCAGACTTCCGGGACGAAACTTGACAGCCGTATCTCCGCACTCCCGGAGCGCAGCCGCACCGTTCCGGCACCCATCGACGCGGCTGGCCGAGCCCGAGCGAACGCACCCCACGGCGGACGGCTAGGCCTTTCCGATTTTTTCACCCTTTTTCCCGAAAAGATTCCAACTGGCAGGGACATTCGCCCGACGGCTTAAAGACATGCCCTTCTGCCACACTAACGTCCCCGCCTTCGTTTGGCTATGTTGGCTTCGTCATTTCCGTCTTTTATTAAAGATACCATCTTAACCACGCCGGTTAACCATTTGCCAGAGTTTTCGGTTAATGGTTTGCCACCTTCAACCCATTTGGTTAACCATTTGCCGCCGACAATTTTCAGTTCATCAGTTGCCACATTCAGACTTTCTTCTCCGGTTGCATTTCGCGGACTTCCAGCGCGCTCGGCTTCGGGTCGGCCCGCAGGAATGTGGTAGCGTTCGATGCCGCTTGCCTTCCTCTTCCCCCGCGCCGCGCACCCGACGAGCACAGCTGGCCCACCAGCGGAGATAGCCGTCGGAAAGCGGTCTCCAGCCAACGGCTGCACCTCCGCCGGCCAAAGAGCCGGCCGCACGCCGTCGCTGGCCTCCGGTGCGACCCGTCCGGCCGCAGCGGACGCTCTTTTCCCGCGCCAGTTGCCACGTTGCGTCGTCATGTTACTGCCCAAAGACTGCAGCGGATGCCGGTTGCCCGGCGGGCCAAGCGGCCTAGCGACGCCGTGCCTCGTCCATGCGGGAGCGGGCTGACACCGCCGCCTGCGGCGTCGCCGCCGCTTTCCAACGAGGTATGGCCGACAGCGGTCCGACACGGGACGGCGGAGAGATCCGCATTTCGGCCCCGGCCGCATCAGACAGCCAGAACTGGCCGACCGAAGTTTTCCACCCGCCGGCTGGCCGATCAAGCCCGCTTCCGAAGAAAGGCGCTCGGCTTGCAGGCCGCTCCGCCATCCAGCATCCCTGGCTGCCCGGCACAGGTTACAAGATGCACCCCCAATGACGCAGCAGACCATTGTCGCTCAAGCAGCTTTATGCCGCCAGCCCAACAACAACGGCGACCAGCACCACCACGACCAGCAGCAAATTGCCCTCCGCCGCCCTGTCGACATCACTTTAAAAGCCACACCGCAAATACGCCCTCCTTCACGGCTACTGAC
>NW_027251061.1:12500-17500 GCF_044704955.1 Pristiophorus japonicus
AAAGAGTTTGAAAAGTACAACAAAAGACTTTGTCAAAATTGTTCCAAGTCTCGCACACCGTTCATTTTGTGACTTTCCAAGTGCTCTTTTCAAAAGGTCTCTTTCCTGAGATTGAGCACCTTTCAGCAAAGCATCACTTTTCGGGCGCTTTCAAAGTGTACCCGCTGTCGTAAAAATGTTCTGAAAATCGTGTTCCCGAAAATCTCCGGGCACCCCGCCAACCCCCAAGGACAGAAATGACAAGTGTCAAGTTGGCGGGGCGTCGGGCCACCTGCTGCCGGCCATGAGCATCCAAATCCCCGCAAAAGGGGCATTTTCATTTCTTCATCGGGACTTCCGGCAATTTCCAAGGTTCAACTCATTAACGTTGTTCGCAGACACTTGCCAGAAAATGCAAGTGGCCACTTTGCCGGGCCGACTCGCTTGCCCAAGCGGGAAACCATCAACCGAAGGCCCGGTAAGCCGGCCGAATCTGACCTCATAGACTTCCACACAACGGGACTTTTGACTTTCCCGGCCGCGGGTGGCCTCCACCCGGCCTCAGCCATCAGCCCTGCCTGCCTCTAGCCGCCTTCTGGTTAATGAGTTATCCAGCCTGGCACTTCGGTTGCGCCAGCGAGACCAAGTCTCGGCTTTGGTTAATGATTTGAGCCGAACCGACCTGCCCCCCGCCACCGCGGGCTGAACTCGGGCAGGTCTGCCGATTTCCCGACTCCTTTCGGGGCCTAATCGGGTCGCGCGAGCCGCCTGGCGCGATCGGGGCCCATGCCCCGGCCTCTGCCAGTCCTCGGGCAGCCGCTTTTGAAGCCCGACCAAAAACCCGAAAAATGGGCAAAAAGGGAATAAATTCCCGCCCATAAAGGGTGAATAGTCGGTTGGGCGGCAGCCCTGGTCGGTCTCTGCAGACCTGGAGGCTCGAGACGTTTGTTTGGAAAACTCACCAAGTCTCGATTCTGCCACCTCCTACCTCTGTGCAGATACCCCGCCAACCCCCAAGGACAGAAATGACAAGTGTCAAGTTGGCGGGGCGTCGGGCCACCTGCTGCCGGCCATGAGCATCCAAATCCCCGCAAAAGGGGCATTTTCATTTCTTCATCGGGACTTCCGGCAATTTCCAAGGTTCAACTCATTAACGTTGTTCGCAGACACTTGCCAGAAAATGCAAGTGGCCACTTTGCCGGGCCGACTCGCTTGCCCAAGCGGGAAACCATCAACCGAAGGCCCGGTAAGGCGGCCGAATCTGACCTCATAGACTTCCACACAACGGGACTTTTGACTTTCCCGGCCGCGGGTGGCCTCCACCCGGCCTCAGCCATCAGCCCTGCCTGCCTCCAGCCGCCTTCTGGTTAATGAGTTATCCAGCCTGGCACTTCGGTTGCGCCAGCGAGACCAAGTCTCGGCTTTGGTTAATGATTTGAGCCGAACCGACCTGCCCCCCGCCACCGCGGGCTGAACTCGGGCAGGTCTGCCGATTTCCCGACTCCTTTCGGGGCCTAATCGGGTCGCGCGAGCCGCCTGGCGCGATCGGGGCCCATGCCCCGGCCTCTGCCAGTCCTCGGGCAGCCGCTTTTGAAGCCCGACCAAAAACCCGAAAAATGGGCAAAAAGGAATAAATTCCCGCCCAAAAAGGGTGAATAGTCGGTTCGGCGGCAGCCCTGGTCGGTCTCTGCAGACCTGGAGGCTCGAGACGTTTGTTTGGAAAACTCACCAAGTCTCGATTCTGCCACCTCCTACCTCTGTGCAGATACCCCGCCAACCCCCAAGGACAGAAATGACAAGTGTCAAGTTGGCGGGGCGTCGGGCCACCTGCTGCCGGCCATGAGCATCCAAATCCCCGCAAAAGGGGCATTTTCATTTCTTCATCGGGACTTCCGGCAATTTCCGAGGTTCAACTCATTAACGTTGTTCGCAGACACTTGCCAGAAAATGCAAGTGGCCACTTTGCCGGGCCGACTCGCTTGCCCAAGCGGGAAACCATCAACCGAAGGCCCGGTAAGGCGGCCGAATCTGACCTCATAGACTTCCACACAACGGGACTTTTGACTTTCCCGGCCGCGGGTGGCCTCCACCCGGCCTCAGCCATCAGCCCCTGCCTGCCTCCAGCCGCTTCTGGTTAATGAGTTATCCAGCCTGGCACTTCGGTTGCGCCAGCGAGACCAAGTCTCGGCTTTGGTTAATGATTTGAGCCGAACCGACCTGCCCCCCGCCCCCCCCGGGCTGAACTCGGGCAGGTCTGCCGATTTCCCGACTCCTTTCGGGGCCTAATCGGGTCGCGCGAGCCGCCTGGCGCGATCGGGGACCATGCCCCGGCCTCTGCCAGGCCTCGGGCAGCCGCTTTTGAAGCCCGACCAAAAACCCGAAAAATGGGCAAAAAGGGAATAAATTCCCGCCCAAAAAGGGTGAATAGTCGGTTGGGCGGCAGCCCTGGTCGGTCTCTGCAGACCTGGAGGCTCGAGACGTTTGTTTGGAAAACTCACCAAGTCTCGATTCTGCCACCTCCTACCTCTGTGCAGATACCCCGCCAACCCCCAAGGACAGAAATGACAAGTGTCAAGTTGGCGGGGCGTCGGGCCACCTGCTGCCGGCCATGAGCATCCAAATCCCCGCAAAAGGGGCATTTTCATTTCTTCATCGGGACTTCCGACAATTGCCGAGGTTCAACTCATTAACGTTGTTCGCAGACACTTGCCAGAAAATGCAAGTGGCCACTTTGCCGGGCCGACTCGCTTGCCCAAGCGGGAAACCATCAACCGAAGGCCCGGTAAGGCGGCCGAATCTGACCTCATAGACTTCCACACAACGGGACTTTTGACTTTCCCGGCCGCGGGTGGCCTCCACCCGGCCTCAGCCATCAGCCCTGCCTGCCTCCAGCCGCCTTCTGGTTAATGAGTTATCCAGCCTGGCACTTCGGTTGCGCCAGCGAGACCAAGTCTCGGCTTTGGTTAATGATTTGAGCCGAACCGACCTGCCCCCCGCCTCCCCCGGGCTGAACTCGGGCAGGTCTGCCGATTTCCCGACTCCTTTCGGGGCCTAATCGCGTCGCGCGAGCCGCCTGGCGCGATCGGGGACCATGCCCCGGCCTCTGCCAGGCCTCGGGCAGCCGCTTTTGAAGCCCGACCAAAAACCCGAAAAAATGGGCAAAAAGGGAATAAATTCCCGCCCAAAAAGGGTGAATAGTCGGTTGGGCGGCAGCCCTGGTCGGTCTCTGCAGACCTGGAGGCTCGAGACGTTTGTTTGGAAAACTCACCAAGTCTCGATTCTGCCACCTCCTACCTCTGTGCAGATACCCCGCCAACCCCCAAGGACAGAAATGACAAGTGTCAAGTTGGCGGGGCGTCGGGCCACCTGCTGCCGGCCATGAGCATCCAAATCCCCGCAAAAGGGGCATTTTCATTTCTTCATCGGGACTTCCGACAATTGCCGAGGTTCAACTCATTAACGTTGTTCGCAGACACTTGCCAGAAAATGCAAGTGGCCACTTTGCCGGGCCGACTCGCTTGCCCAAGCGGGAAACCATCAACCGAAGGCCCGGTAAGGCGGCCGAATCTGACCTCATAGACTTCCACACAACGGGACTTTTGACTTTCCCGGCCGCGGGTGGCCTCCACCCGGCCTCAGCCATCAGCCCTGCCTGCCTCCAGCCGCCTTCTGGTTAATGAGTTATCCAGCCTGGCACTTCGGTTGCGCCAGCGAGACCAAGTCTCGGCTTTGGTTAATGATTTGAGCCGAACCGACCTGCCCCCCGCCTCCCCCGGGCTGAACTCGGGCAGGTCTGCCGATTTCCCGACTCCTTTCGGGGCCTAATCGGGTCGCGCGTGCCGCCTGGCGCGACCGGGGACATGCCCCGGCCTCTGCCAGGCCTCGGGCTGCCGTTTTTGAAGCCCGACCAAAAACCCGAAAAATGGGCAAAAATGGAAAAAATTCCCGCCCAAAAAGGGTGAATAGTCGGTTGGGCGGCAGCCCTGGTCGGTCTCTGCAGACCTGGAGGCTCGAGACGTGACTTTGGAAAACTCACCAATTCTCGATCAGCCACCTCCTACCTCTGTGCAGGTACCCCGCCAACCCCCAAGGACAGAAATGACAAGTGTCAAGTTGGCGGGACGGATTTGACTTCGGTCGCCGAGCCCTGGAACTAATTTCCCGCAAACGGCTTCGGATTTTGCTCCATCCAGACTTCCGGGACGAAACTTGACAGGCCGTATCTCCGCACTCCCGGAGCGCAGCCGCACCGTTCCGGCACCCATCGACGCGGCTGGCCGAGCCCGAGCGAACGCACCCCACGGCGGACGGCTAGGCCTTTCCGATTTTTTCACCCTTTTTCCCGAAAAGATTCCAACTGGCAGGGACATTCGCCCGACGGCTTAAAGACATGCCCTTCTGCCACACTAACGTCCCCGCCTTCGTTTGGCTATGTTGGCTTCGTCATTTCCGTCTTTTATTAAAGATACCATCTTAACACGCCGGTTAACCATTTGCCAGAGTTTTCGGTTAATGGTTTGCCACCTTCAACCCATTTGGTTAACCATTTGCCGCCGACAATTTTCAGTTCATCAGTTGCCACATTCAGACTTTCTTCTCCGGTTGCATTTCGCGGACTTCCAGCGCGCTCGGCTTCGGGTCGGCCCGCAGGAATGTGGTAGCGTTCGATGCCGCTTGCCTTCCTCTTCCCCGCGCCGCGCACCCGACGAGCACAGCTGGCCGACCAGCGGAGATAGCCGTCGGAAAGCGGTCTCCAGCCAACGGCTGCACCTCCGCCGGCCAAAGAGCCGGCCGCACGCCGTCGCTGGCCTCCGGTGCGACCCGTCCGGCCGCAGCGGACGCTCTTTACCCGCGCCAGTTGCCACGTTGCGTCGTCATGTTACTGCCCAAAGACTGCAGCGGATGCCGGTTGCCCGGCGGGCCAAGCGGCCTAGCGACGCCGTGCCTCGTCCATGCGGGAGCGGGCTGACACCGCCGCCTGCGGCGCCGCCGCCGCTTTCCAACGAGGTATGGCCGACAGC
>NW_027251061.1:27500-32500 GCF_044704955.1 Pristiophorus japonicus
GTCTGCCCACCGGCGGTGGGCGCATTGCGGGGCAGAACGGGAGGAACGCCGGAGTCGGTAACACACCAGCCGGAGCTGGCCCCACTCCGAGCCCTCCCACGTCGGACACGAGTCGCCAAATCGATCGGTGGATACCGAGCACACAACACGCAGGGGAACTTGGTGAAAGAACTGCGCGTGTGCTTAACTACTCAGTAAAACAGATTTCCCTCACTCAGGGGCTTGCATCTGTGACAGACAGCGTCCTTTGTTGCGCAAAGACGGAGGGCCGTTGGAAACTAGTCTGTCCTGAGAGCCGGGCACGGGTACAAGCGGGGCTGCTGGCTCCCAGAGTACGATTTCAGCAAAACACCAAAGAGTTTGAAAAGTACAACAAAAGACTTTGTCAAAATTGTTCCAAGTCTCGCACACCGTTCATTTTGTGACTTTCCAAGTGCTCTTTTCAAAGGTCTCTTTCCTGAGATTGAGCACCTTTCAGCAAAGCATCACTTTTCGGGCGCTTTCAAAGTGTACCCGCTGTCGTAAAAATGTTCTGAAAATCGTGTTCCCGAAAATCTCCGGGCACCCCGCCAACCCCCAAGGACAGAAATGACAAGTGTCAAGTTGGCGGGGCGTCGGGCCACCTGCTGCCGGCCATGAGCATCCAAATCCCCGCAGAAGGGGCATTTTCATTTCTTCATCGTGACTTCCGGCAATTTCCAAGGTTCAACTCATTAACGTTGTTCGCAGACACTTGCCAGAAAATGCAAGTGGCCACTTTGCCGGGCCGACTCGCTTGCCCAAGCGGGAAACCATCAACCGCAGGCCCGGTAAGGCGGCCGAATCTGACCTCATAGACTTCCACACAACGGGACTTTTGACTTTCCCGGCCGCGGGTGGCCTCCACCCGGCCTCAGCCATCAGCCCTGCCTGCCTCCAGCCGCCTTCTGGTTAATGAGTTATCCAGCCTGGCACTTCGGTTGCGCCAGCGAGACCAAGTCTCGGCTTTGGTTAATGATTTGAGCCGAACCGACCTGCCCCCCGCCACCGCGGGCTGAACTCGGGCAGGTCTGCCGATTTCCCGACTCCTTTCGGGGCCTAATCGGGTCGCGCGAGCCGCCTGGCGCGATCGGGGCCCATGCCCCGGCCTCTGCCAGGCCTCGGGCAGCCGCTTTTGAAGCCCGACCAAAAACCCGAAAAATGGGCAAAAAGGGAATAAATTCCCGCCCAAAAAGGGTGAATAGTCGGTTGGGCGGCAGCCCTGGTCGGTCTCTGCAGACCTGGAGGCTCGAGACGTTTGTTTGGAAAACTCACCAAGTCTCGATTCTGCCACCTCCTACCTCTGTGCAGATACCCCGCCAACCCCCAAGGACAGAAATGACAAGTGTCAAGTTGGCGGGGCGTCGGGCCACCTGCTGCCGGCCATGAGCATCCAAATCCCCGCAAAAGGGCATTTTCATTTCTTCATCGGGACTTCCGACAATTGCCGAGGTTCAACTCATTAACGTTGTTCGCAGACACTTGCCAGAAAATGCAAGTGGCCACTTTGCCGGGCCGACTCGCTTGCCCAAGCGGGAAACCATCAACCGAAGGCCCGGTAAGGCGGCCGAATCTGACCTCATAGACTTCCACACAACGGGACTTTTGACTTTCCCGGCCGCGGGTGGCCTCCACCCGGCCTCAGCCATCAGCCCTGCCTGCCTCCAGCCGCCTTCTGGTTAATGAGTTATCCAGCCTGGCACTTCGGTTGCGCCAGCGAGACCAAGTCTCGGCTTTGGTTAATGATTTGAGCCGAACCGACCTGCCCCCCGCCCCCCCCGGGCTGAACTCGGGCAGGTCTGCCGATTTCCCGACTCCTTTCGGGGCCTAATCGGGTCGCGCGAGCCGCCTGGCGCGATCGGGGACCATGCCCCGGCCTCTGCCAGGCCTCGGGCAGCCGCTTTTGAAGCCCGACCAAAAACCCGAAAAATGGGCAAAAAGGGAATAAATTCCCGCCCAAAAAGGGTGAATAGTCGGTTGGGCGGCAGCCCTGGTCGGTCTCTGCAGACCTGGAGGCTCGAGACGTTTGTTTGGAAAACTCACCAAGTCTCGATTCTGCCACCTCCTACCTCTGTGCAGATACCCCGCCAACCCCCAAGGACAGAAATGACAAGTGTCAAGTTGGCAGGGCGTCGGGCCACCTGCTGCCGGCCATGAGCATCCAAATCCCCGCAAAAGGGGCATTTTCATTTCTTCATCGGGACTTCCGGCAATTTCCAAGGTTCAACTCATTAACGTTGTTCGCAGACACTTGCCAGAAAATGCAAGTGGCCACTTTGCCGGGCCGACTCGCTTGCCCAAGCGGGAAACCATCAACCGAAGGCCCGGTAAGGCGGCCGAATCTGACCTCATAGACTTCCACACAACGGGACTTTTGACTTTCCCGGCCGCGGGTGGCCTCCACCCGGCCTCAGCCATCAGCCCTGCCTGCCTCCAGCCGCCTTCTGGTTAATGAGTTATCCAGCCTGGCACTTCGGTTGCGCCAGCGAGACCAAGTCTCGGCTTTGGTTAATGATTTGAGCCGAACCGACCTGCCCCCCGCCACCGCGGGCTGAACTCGGCAAGGTCTGCCGATTTCCCGACTCCTTTCGGGGCCTAATCGGGTCGCGCGAGCCGCCTGGCGCGATCGGGGCCCATGCCCCGGCCTCTGCCAGGCCTCGGGCAGCCGCTTTTGAAGCCCGACCAAAAACCCGAAAAATGGGCAAAAAGGGAATAAATTCCCGCCCAAAAAGGGTGAATAGTCGGTTGGGCGGCAGCCCTGGTCGGTCTCTGCAGACCTGGAGGCTCGAGACGTTTGTTTGGAAAACTCACCAAGTCTCGATTCTGCCACCTCCTACCTCTGTGCAGATACCCCGCCAACCCCCAAGGACAGAAATGACAAGTGTCAAGTTGGCGGGGCGTCGGGCCACCTGCTGCCGGCCATGAGCATCCAAATCCCCGCAAAAGGGGCATTTTCATTTCTTCATCGGGACTTCCGGCAATTTCCAAGGTTCAACTCATTAACGTTGTTCGCAGACACTTGCCAGAAAATGCAAGTGGCCACTTTGCCGGGCCGACTCGCTTGCCCAAGCGGGAAACCATCAACCGAAGGCCCGGTAAGGCGGCCGAATCTGACCTCATAGACTTCCACACAACGGGACTTTTGACTTTCCCGGCCGCGGGTGGCCTCCACCCGGCCTCAGCCATCAGCCCTGCCTGCCTCCAGCCGCCTTCTGGTTAATGAGTTATCCAGCCTGGCACTTCGGTTGCGCCAGCGAGACCAAGTCTCGGCTTTGGTTAATGATTTGAGCCGAACCGACCTGCCCCCCGCCCCCGCGGGCTGAAGTCGGGCAGGTCTGCCGATTTCCCGACTCCTTTCGGGGCCTAATCGGGTCGCGCGTGCCGCCTGGCGCGATCGGGGCCCATGCCCCGGCCTCTGCCAGGCCTCGGGCAGCCGCTTTTGAAGCCCGACCAAAAACCCGAAAAATGGGCAAAAAGGGAATAAATTCCCGCCCAAAAAGGGTGAATAGTCGGTTGGGCGGCAGCCCTGGTCGGTCTCTGCAGACCTGGAGGCTCGAGACGTTTGTTTGGAAAACTCACCAAGTCTCGATTCTGCCACCTCCTACCTCTGTGCAGATACCCCGCCAACCCCCAAGGACAGAAATGACAAGTGTCAAGTTGGCGGGGCGTCGGGCCACCTGCTGCCGGCCATGAGCATCCAAATCCCCGCAAAAGGGGCATTTTCATTTCTTCATCGGGACTTCCGACAATTGCCGAGGTTCAACTCATTAACGTTGTTCGCAGACACTTGCCAGAAAATGCAAGTGGCCACTTTGCCGGGCCGACTCGCTTGCCCAAGCGGGAAACCATCAACCGCAGGCCCGGTAAGGCGGCCGAATCTGACCTCATAGACTTCCACACAACGGGACTTTTGACTTTCCCGGCCGCGGGTGGCCTCCACCCGGCCTCAGCCATCAGCCCTGCCTGCCTCCAGCCGCCTTCTGGTTAATGAGTTATCCAGCCTGGCACTTCGGTTGCGCCAGCGAGACCAAGTCTCGGCTTTGGTTAATGATTTGAGCCGAACCGACCTGCCCCCCGCCTCCCCCGGGCTGAACTCGGGCAGGTCTGCCGATTTCCCGACTCCTTTCGGGGCCTAATCGGGTCGCGCGAGCCGCCTGGCGCGACCGGGGACATGCCCCGGCCTCTGCCAGGCCTCGGGCTGCCGTTTTTGAAGCCCGACCAAAAACCCGAAAAATGGACAAAAATGGAAAAAATTCCCGCCCAAAAAGGGTGAATAGTCGGTTGGGCGGCAGCCCTGGTCGGTCTCTGCAGACCTGGAGGCTCGAGACGTGACTTTGGAAAACTCACCAATTCTCGATCAGCCACCTCCTACCTCTGTGCAGGTACCCCGCCAACCCCCAAGGACAGAAATGACAAGTGTCAAGTTGGCGGGACGGATTTGACTTCGGTCGCCGAGCCCTGGAACTAATTTCCCGCAAACGGCTTCGGATTTAGCTCCATCCAGACTTCCGGGACGAAACTTGACAGGCCGTATCTCCGCACTCCCGGAGCGCAGCCGCACCGTTCCGGCACCCATCGACGCGGCTGGCCGAGCCCGAGCGAACGCACCCCACGGCGGACGGCTAGGCCTTTCCGATTTTTTCACCCTTTTTCCCGAAAAGATTCCAACTGGCAGGGACATTCGCCCGACGGCTTAAAGACATGCCCTTCTGCCACACTAACGTCCCCGCCTTCGTTTGGCTATGTTGGCTTCGTCATTTCCGTCTTTTATTAAAGATACCATCTTAACACGCCGGTTAACCATTTGCCAGAGTTTTCGGTTAATGGTTTGCCACCTTCAACCCATTTGGTTAACCATTTGCCGCCGACAATTTTCAGTTCATCAGTTGCCACATTCAGACTTTCTTCTCCGGTTGCATTTCGCGGACTTCCAGCGCGCTCGGCTTCGGGTCGGCCCGCAGGAATGTGGTAGCGTTCGATGC
>NW_027251061.1:45000-47500 GCF_044704955.1 Pristiophorus japonicus
GCGTCGGGCCACCTGCTGCCGGCCATGAGCATCCAAATCCCCGCAAAAGGGGCATTTTCATTTCTTCATCGGGACTTCCGACAATTGCCGAGGTTCAACTCATTAACGTTGTTCGCAGACACTTGCCAGAAAATGCAAGTGGCCACTTTGCCGGGCCGACTCGCTTGCCCAAGCGGGAAACCATCAACCGAAGGCCCGGTAAGGCGGCCGAATCTGACCTCATAGACTTCCACACAACGGGACTTTTGACTTTCCCGGCCGCGGGTGGCCTCCACCCGGCCTCAGCCATCAGCCCTGCCTGCCTCCAGCCGCCTTCTGGTTAATGAGTTATCCAGCCTGGCACTTCGGTTGCGCCAGCGAGACCAAGTCTCGGCTTTGGTTAATGATTTGAGCCGAACCGACCTGCCCCCCGCCCCCGCGGGCTGAACTCGGGCAGGTCTGCCGATTTCCCGACTCCTTTCGGGGCCTAATCGCGTCGCGCGAGCCGCCTGGCGCGATCGGGGACCATGCCCCGGCCTCTGCCAGGCCTCGGGCAGCCGCTTTTGAAGCCCGACCAAAAACCCGAAAAATGGGCAAAAAGGGAATAAATTCCCGCCCAAAAAGGGTGAATAGTCGGTTGGGCGGCAGCCCTGGTCGGTCTCTGCAGACCTGGAGGCTCGAGACGTTTGTTTGGAAAACTCACCAAGTCTCGATTCTGCCACCTCCTACCTCTGTGCAGATACCCCGCCAACCCCCAAGGACAGAAATGACAAGTGTCAAGTTGGCGGGGCGTCGGGCCACCTGCTGCCGGCCATGAGCATCCAAATCCCCGCAAAAGGGGCATTTTCATTTCTTCATCGGGACTTCCGACAATTGCCGAGGTTCAACTCATTAACGTTGTTCGCAGACACTTGCCAGAAAATGCAAGTGGCCACTTTGCCGGGCCGACTCGCTTGCCCAAGCGGGAAACCATCAACCGCAGGCCCGGTAAGGCGGCCGAATCTGACCTCATAGACTTCCACACAACGGGACTTTTGACTTTCCCGGCCGCGGGTGGCCTCCACCCGGCCTCAGCCATCAGCCCTGCCTGCCTCCAGCCGCCTTCTGGTTAATGAGTTATCCAGCCTGGCACTTCGGTTGCGCCAGCGAGACCAAGTCTCGGCTTTGGTTAATGATTTGAGCCGAACCGACCTGCCCCCCGCCTCCCCCGGGCTGAACTCGGGCAGGTCTGCCGATTTCCCGACTCCTTTCGGGGCCTAATCGGGTCGCGCGAGCCGCCTGGCGCGACCGGGGACATGCCCCGGCCTCTGCCAGGCCTCGGGCTGCCGTTTTTGAAGCCCGACCAAAAACCCGAAAAATGGACAAAAATGGAAAAAATTCCCGCCCAAAAAGGGTGAATAGTCGGTTGGGCGGCAGCCCTGGTCGGTCTCTGCAGACCTGGAGGCTCGAGACGTGACTTTGGAAAACTCACCAATTCTCGATCAGCCACCTCCTACCTCTGTGCAGGTACCCCGCCAACCCCCAAGGACAGAAATGACAAGTGTCAAGTTGGCGGGACGGATTTGACTTCGGTCGCCGAGCCCTGGAACTAATTTCCCGCAAACGGCTTCGGATTTAGCTCCATCCAGACTTCCGGGACGAAACTTGACAGGCCGTATCTCCGCACTCCCGGAGCGCAGCCGCACCGTTCCGGCACCCATCGACGCGGCTGGCCGAGCCCGAGCGAACGCACCCCACGGCGGACGGCTAGGCCTTTCCGATTTTTTCACCCTTTTTCCCGAAAAGATTCCAACTGGCAGGGACATTCGCCCGACGGCTTAAAGACATGCCCTTCTGCCACACTAACGTCCCCGCCTTCGTTTGGCTATGTTGGCTTCGTCATTTCCGTCTTTTATTAAAGATACCTTCTTAACACGCCGGTTAACCATTTGCCAGAGTTTTCGGTTAATGGTTTGCCACCTTCAACCCATTTGGTTAACCATTTGCCGCCGACAATTTTCAGTTCATCAGTTGCCACATTCAGACTTTCTTCTCCGGTTGCATTTCGCGGACTTCCAGCGCGCTCGGCTTCGGGTCGGCCCGCAGGAATGTGGTAGCGTTCGATGCCGCTTGCCTTCCTCTTCCCCGCGCCGCGCACCCGACGAGCACAGCTGGCCCACCAGCGGAGATAGCCGTCGGAAAGCGGTCTCCAGCCAACGGCTGCACCTCCGCCGGCCAAAGAGCCGGCCGCACGCCGTCGCTGGCCTCCGGTGCGACCCGTCCGGCCGCAGCGGACGCTCTTTACCCGCGCCAGTTGCCACGTTGCGTCGTCATGTTACTGCCCAAAGACTGCAGCGGATGCCGGTTGCCCGGCGGGCCAAGCGGCCTAGCGACGCCGTGCCTCGTCCATGCGGGAGCGGGCTGACACCGCCGCCTGCGGCGCCGCCGCCGCTTTCCAACGAGGTATGGCCGACAGCGGTCCGACACGGGACGGCGGAGAGATCCGCATTTCGGCCCCGGCCGCATCAGACAGCCAGAACTG
>NW_027251061.1:57500-60000 GCF_044704955.1 Pristiophorus japonicus
ACACACCAGCCGGAGCTGGCCCCACTCCGAGCCCTCCCACGTCGGACACGAGTCGCCAAATCGATCGGTGGATACCGAGCACACAACACGCAGGGGAACTTGGTGAAAGAACTGCGCGTGTGCTTAACTACTCAGTAAAACAGATTTCCCTCACTCAGGGGCTTGCATCTGTGACAGACAGCGTCCTTTGTTGCGCAAAGACGGAGGTCCGTTGGAAACTAGTCTGTCCTGAGAGCCGGGCACGGGTACAAGCGGGGCTGCTGGCTCCCAGAGTACGATTTCAGCAAAACACCAAAGAGTTTGAAAAGTACAACAAAAGACTTTGTCAAAATTGTTCCAAGTCTCGCACACCGTTCATTTTGTGACTTTCCAAGTGCTCTTTTCAAAGGTCTCTTTCCTGAGATTGAGCACCTTTCAGCAAAGCATCACTTTTCGGGCGCTTTCAAAGTGTACCCGCTGTCGTAAAAATGTCTGAAAATCGTGTTCCCGAAAATCTCCGGCACCCCGCCAACCCCCAAGGACAGAAATGACAAGTGTCAAGTTGGCGGGGCGTCGGGCCACCTGCTGCCGGCCATGAGCATCCAAATCCCCGCAGAAGGGGCATTTTCATTTCTTCATCGGGACTTCCGGCAATTTCCAAGGTTCAACTCATTAACGTTGTTCGCAGACACTTGCCAGAAAATGCAAGTGGCCACTTTGCCGGGCCGACTCGCTTGCCCAAGCGGGAAACCATCAACCGCAGGCCCGGTAAGGCGGCCGAATCTGACCTCATAGACTTCCACACAACGGGACTTTTGACTTTCCCGGCCGCGGGTGGCCTCCACCCGGCCTCAGCCATCAGCCCTGCCTGCCTCCAGCCGCCTTCCGGTTAATGAGTTATCCAGCCTGGCACTTCTGGTTGCGCCAGCGAGACCAAGTCTCGGCTTTGGTTAATGATTTGAGCCGAACCGACCTGCCCCCCCGCCAACGCGGGCTGAACTCGGGCAGGTCTGCCGATTTCCCGACTCCTTTCGGGGCCTAATCGGGTCGCGCGAGCCGCCTGGCGCGATCGGGGCCCATGCCCCGCCTCTGCCAGGGCTCGGGCAGCCGCTTTTGAAGCCCGACCAAAAACCCGAAAAATGGGCAAAAAGGGAATAAATTCCCGCCCAAAAAGGGTGAATAGTCGGTTGGGCGGCAGCCCTGGTCGGTCTCTGCAGACCTGGAGGGCTCGAGACGTTTGTTTGGAAAACTCACCAAGTCTCGATTCTGCCACCTCCTACCTCTGTGCAGATACCCCGCCAACCCCCAAGGACAGAAATGACAAGTGTCAAGTTGGCGGGGCGTCGGGCACCTGCTGCCGGCCATGAGCATCCAAATCCCGCAAAAGGGGCATTTTCATTTCTTCATCGGGACTTCCGACAATTGCCGAGGTTCAACTCATTTAACGTTGTTCGCAGACACTTGCCAGAAAATGCAAGTGGCCACTTTGCCGGGCCGACTCGCTTGCCCAAGCGGGAAACCATCAACCGAAGGCCGGTAAGGCGGCCGAATCTGACCTCATAGACTTCCACACAACGGGACTTTTGACTTTCCCGGCCGCGGGTGGCCTCCACCCGGCCTCAGCCATCAGCCCTGCCTGCCTCCAGCCGCCTTCTGGTTAATGAGTTATCCAGCTGGCACTTCGGTTGCGCCAGCGAGACCAAGTCTCGGCTTTGGTTCATGATTTGAGCCGAACCGACCTGCCCCCGCCCCCGCGGGCTGAAGTCGGCAGGTCTGCCGATTTCCCGACTCCTTTCGGGCCTAATCGGGTCGCGCGTGCCGCCTGGCGCGATCGGGGCCCATGCCCCGGCCTCTGCCAGGCCTCGGGCAGCCGCTTTTGAAGCCCGACCAAAAACCCGAAAATGGGCAAAAAGGGAATAAATTCCCGCCCAAAAAGGGTGAATAGTCGGTTGGGCGGCAGCCCTGGTCGGTCTCTGCAGACCTGGAGGCTCGAGACGTTTGTTTTGGAAAACTCACCAAGTCTCGATTCTGCCACCTCCTACCTCTGTGCAGATACCCCGCCAACCCCCAAGGACAGAAATGACAAGTGTCAAGTTGGCGGGGCGTCGGGCCACCTGCTGCCGGCCATGAGCATCCAAATCCCCGCAAAAGGGGCATTTTCATTTCTTCATCGGGACTTCCGACAATTGCCGAGGTTCAACTCATTAACGTTGTTCGCAGACACTTGCCAGAAAATGCAAGTGGCCACTTTGCCGGGCCGACTCGCTTGCCCAAGCGGGAAACCATCAACCGAAGGCCCGGTAAGGCGGCCGAATCTGACCTCATAGACTTCCACACAACGGGACTTTTGACTTTCCCGGCCGCGGGTGGCCTCCACCCTGCCTCAGCCATCAGCCCTGCCTGCTCCAGCCGCCTTCTGGTTAATGAGTTATCCAGCCCTGGCACTTCGGTTGCGCCAGCGAGACCAAGTCTCGGCTTTGGTTAATGATTTGAGCCGAACCGACCTGCCCCCCGCCCCCGC
>NW_027251061.1:67500-69735 GCF_044704955.1 Pristiophorus japonicus
CACTAGACTGCAGCCAAAGACAGCCCAACCTCGTCCTCTCTCTCTCTCTGCTGAACACCACCAGCCAAGCCATTGTGTTCACCTCTGTGCTCACCTTCAAACTCCGGAGAGACAACCCTGCCCCGAGGAGGATGCCTCGGCGAGGCGCACCAATCCCAACACCGACGCGGTCAATCGTTTTTGCAACCCAACGACAGCCGTGCTGGAAAGGCTGGCCCCGACCGTGCCCGACCGCGACGCCGGGACAGACATGCCCACCACACCGAAGGACAAGGGTCAAACTCTCCAAGGCGGAGAAACTCCAGGTCTGCACTTAGGGGGACAAAGAGGACCAGGCCTCTGCGACACCCCAGCCGCGCTCCCGCCTTCACCCGACGGCAAAGGCGAGTGCGATTGATCGTACAAGCGACCCTCAGACAGGCGTAGCCCCGGGAGGAACCCGGGGCCGCAAAGTGCGTTCAAAGTGTCGATGATCAATGTGTCCTGCAATTCACATTAATTCTCGCAGCTAGCTGCGTTCTTCATCGACGCACGAGCCGAGTGATCCACCGCTAAGAGTTGTTCGTTTTTTTTTTCGGCTTGCTATTTGTTCCCCGGAGGGCCAAGCCCGGACCGCCCAACGCTTCTCCTCCCTTCCAACGAGGGTCGGGTGGAAGCCCCAGCCTGCAACGGCCCGGAGGTGTAAATCAGTCGATCATCAAATGACAAGGGTTGCACCGAGATTGCTTTAAGTCAGGGCGCTCGCGAGGCGACGCACGTCGGGTCAACGCCTGAGCCCACCGGCCGACACGCGCCACGGTCAACAGAGGCAGGGTCTCTGCTGCCACCGTTGGCCGGGAGGACGAGAAGAAGCTGAAGAAGCAGGCAAAAAAACGAACTGAGTGGCGTACAAGCCGACGCAGGACACACCCCGCTGTGGGGTGCAGACGACCGCGGGGCGGCAGGTACATTCTCTCGAACGTTGACTTGCAAGCTGGCAACAACAGCAACACGTCTCGACAACCGACCAACAGACACTCGAGTCTTTAAACCGCCGCCCCCAGACAGCACCAGCTCGCGGGAGCCGGAGGGGGAGCGTTTCAGGTACCCTGTACCAGTAAAGGGAGAGTGACTAGTGCGACCAAAGTGTCACCGCGTGGGGAAAGAAAGCCGGGCCTGCATCACCGGTTCAGTCCCTGCGGAGCTCACAGTGGCCGTTCGCCGAGGTCCCGACGACGAGCCGCCAGGCAACATTCGAGCCCGCAGAAGCTCCCTTCAATTCGACTGCGGTGTAATGTTGCAAGACGGTGGCAAGTCCATTGCCGGTCCGGACGAGCAGTGTGCGGTGCGGGGAAAACAGCGGGAGCAATGGCGAGGGAGAGAGAGAGAGAGAGAGAGAGGGAGAGACAGCCACACGCACAAGACTGGACGAGACGGAAGTCGAAAGAAGGGCCGCAGGCCAAGGTCACACAGGACCAACGAACAGCGGGGGTCGTGCGGTGTGGAGCGGCAGTAGGCAGCAGAAAGACGAGGGCGAGGCATTTGTATCAAAAGCCAGGACACCTCTACCTTGCTCTGCCCGTCATGCAACCGCAGACCAGCTGACCGAAAAGACCAAGCATGCCAGGGCCGTCCCTGTCTCAAGCCGACCGAAACGTCTTCTGTGTGCGTGCGCGAACGTTCAACTCTCTTCTCGCTCTCTCTATATCTATCTCTCTCTCTCTCTCTCTGTAACACGACTCTCATCTGCTGACCCACATCTCGCTCGTTTCGCATCCGGGCCGAGCCGGTTGGGTGCGACGTGTGCCTGTTCGTGCGAGTTCGGTTCTTCGTTGTGCTTTTTTTTCGGAACGAACCTCTCGCCCGCGCAAGAGGCGCCGGACGCGGTCGACCAAGGCTCCGGGCCTGCAGCATCCCGGGAAGCACTCCTGCTGGCCACCACGCCTCAGGCTGAAGTGTAAAACGGGTGTGACGGGCCGCCACGTGCGGGCCCCCGGCCGATAATGATCCTTCCGCAGGTTCACCTACGGAAACCTTGTTACGACTTTTACTTCCTCTAGATAGTCAAGTTTGATCGTCTTCTCGGCGCTCCGCCAGGGCCGTTGCCGACTCCGGCGGGGCCGATCCGAGGACCTCACTAAACCATCCAATCGGTAGTAGCGACGGGCGGTGTGTACAAAGGGCAGGGACTTAATCAACGCGAGCTTATGACCCGCACTTACTGGAATTCCTCGTTCATGGAAATAATTGCAATTC
>NW_027251062.1:0-69712 GCF_044704955.1 Pristiophorus japonicus
GACACACACTCTCCCTCACACACACAATCTCTCCCTCACACACACACTCTCCCTCACACACACACTCTCCCTCACACACACACTCCCTCACACACACACTCTCCCTCACACACACACTCCCTCACACACACACTCTCCCTCACACACACACTCTCCCTCACACACACACTCCCTCACACACACACTCTCCCTCACACACACACTCCCTCACACACACACTCTCCCTCCCACGCACACTCTCCCTCACACACACTCTCCCTCACACACACACTCTCCCTCACACACACACTCTCCCTCACACACACACTCTCCCTCACACACACACTCTCCCTCACACACTCACTCACACACACACTCTCCCTCACACACACACTCTCCCGCACACACACACTCTCCCTCACACACACACTCTCCCTCACACACACACACTCCCTCACACACACACTCTCCCTCACACACACTCTCCCTCACACACACTCTCCCTCACACACACAGACAGAGACACACACACACTCTCCCTCACACACACACTCTCCCTCACTCCCTCACACACACACACTCCCTCACACACACACTCTCCCTCACACACACACTCTCCCGCACACACACACTCTCCCTCACACACACACTCTCCCTCACACACACACACTCCCTCACACACACACTCTCCCTCATACACACACTCTCCCTCACACACACTCTCCCTCGCACGCACACTCTCCCTCACACACACACTCTCCCGCACACACACACTCTCCCGCACACACACACTCTCCCTCACACACACACTCTCCCTCACACACACGCTCTCCCTCGCACACACTATCCCTCGCACACACTCTCCCTCGCACGCACACTCTCCCTCACACACACGCTCTCCCTCACACACACGCTCTCCCTCACACACACGCTCTCCCTCACAAACACAGACAGAGACACACACACACTCTCCCTCGCGCGCACTCTCTCCCTCGCGCGCACACTCTCCCTCGCGCGCACACTCTCCCTCGCGCGCACACTCTCCCTCGCGCGCACACTCTCCCTCGCGCGCACACTCTCCCTCGCGCGCACACTCTCCCTCGCGCGCACACTCTCCCTTGCGCGCACAATCTCCCTCGCGCGCACACTCTCCCTCGCGCGCTCCCTCTCCCTCGCGCGCTCCCTCTCCCTCGCGCGCACTCTCCCTCACACACACACACACTCTCCCTCACACACACACACTCCCTCACACAGACACACACTCTCCCTCACACACCCACTCTCCCTCTCACACACAGACAGAGACACACACACACTCTCCCTCACACACACACTCTCCCTCACAAACACACTCTCCCTCACACACACACTCTCCCTCACACACAGACAGAGACACACACACACACTCTCCCTCACACACACAGACAGAGACACACACACGCACTCCCTCGCACACATGTTCTCCCTCGCACACACGTTCTCCCTCGCACACACGCTCTCCCTCGCACACACAGACAGAGAAAACACACACTCTCCCTCCCACGCACACTCTCCCTCCCACGCACTCTCCCTCCCGCGCACACTCTCCCTCCCGCGCACTCTCTCCCTCGCGCGCACTCTCTCCCTCGCGCGCACTCTCTCCCTCACACACACACTCTCCCTCACACACACACTCTCCCTCACACGCACACTCTCCCTCGCGCGCACACTCTCCCTCACGCACACACTCTCTCCCTCACACACACACTCTCCCTCACACACACTCTCTCCCTCACACACAGACTCTCCCTCACACACACACTCTCCCTCACACACACACTCTCCCTCACACACACACTCTCCCTCACACACTCACTCTCCCTCACACACACACTCTCCCTCACACACACACTCTCCCTCACACGCACGCTCTCCCTCGCGCGCACGCTCTCCCTCACACACACACTCTCCCTCGCGCTCTCACTCTCCCTCGCACGCACACTCTCCCTCCCACGCACACTCTCCTTCACACGCACACTCTCCCTCACACGCACACTCTCCTTCACACGCACACTCTCCCTCACACTCACTCTCCCTCACACACACACTCTCCCTCACACACATACTCTCCCTCACACACACACTCTCCCTCACACACTCACTCTCCCTCACACACACATTCTCCCTCACACACACATTCTCCCTCACACACACACTCTCCCTCACACACACACTCTCCCTCACACACTCACTCTCCCTCACACACACACTCTCCCTCACACACACACTCTCCCTCACACACACACTCTCCCTCACTCCCTCACACACACACACTCCCTCACACACACACTCTCCCTCACACACACACTCTCCTGCCCACACACACTCTCCCTCACACACACCCTCTCCCTCACACACACACTCTCCCTCACACACACACTCTCCCTCACACACACACTCTCCCTCACACACACACTCCCTCACACACACAGACAGAGACACACACACACTCTCCCTCACACACACGCTCTCCCTCACAAACACAGACAGAGACACACACACACTCTCCCTCGCGCGCACACTCTCCCTCGCGCGCACACTCTCCCTCGCGCGCACAATCTCCCTCGCGCGCACAATCTCCCTCGCGCGCTCCCTCTCCCTCGCGCGCACTCTCTCCCTCGCGCGCACTCTCCCTCACACACACACACACTCTCCCTCACACACACACACTCCCTCACACAGACACACACTCTCCCTCACACACACACTCTCCCTCTCACACACAGACAGAGACACACACACACTCTCCCTCACACACACACTCTCCCTCACAAACACACTCTCCCTCACACACACACTCTCCCTCACACACAGACAGAGACACACACACACTCTCCCTCACTCACACACTCTCCCTCACTCACACACTCTCCCTCACACACAGACAGAGACACACACACACTCTCCCTCACTCACACACTCTCCCTCAGACACACACTCTGCCTCACACACACACTCTCCCTCACGCACACACTCTCCCTCACACACACTCTCCCTCTCACACACAGACAGAGACACACACACACTCTCCCTCACACACACACTCTCCCTCACAAACACACTCTCCCTCACACACATACTCTCCCTCACACACAGACAGAGACACACACACACTCTCCCTCACACACACACTCTCCCTCACACACACACTCTCCCTCACACACACACTCTCCCTCACACACACACTCTCCCTCACAAACACACTCTCCCTCACACACACACTCTCCCTCTCACACACAGACAGAGACACACACACACTCTCCCTCACTCACACACTCTCCCTCACACACACACTCTCCCTCGCACGCACACTCTCCCTCGTACGCACACTCTCCCTCACACACACACTCTCCCTCTCACACACAGACAGAGACACACACACACTCTCCCTCACTCACACACTCTCCCTCACACACACACTCTCCCTCACACACACACTCTCCCTCACACACACACTCTCCCTCACACACACACTCTCCCTCACACACACACTCTCCCTCACAAACACACTCTCCCTCACACACACACTCTCCCTCGCACACACAGACAGAGACACACACACACTCTCCCTCACGCACACACTCTCCCTCACGCACACACTCTCCCTCGCGCGCACCTCTCCCTCGCGCGCACTCTCTCCCTCGCGCGCACTCTCTCCCTCGCGCGCACTCTCTCCCTCGCGCGCACTCTCTCCCTCGCGCGCTCTCTCTCCCTCGCGCGCACACTCTCCCTCACACACACACTCCCTCACACACACTCCCTCACACACACACTCTCTCACACACACACTCTCCCTCACACACACACTCTCCCTCACCACACACTCTCCCTCACACACACACTCTCCCTCACACACACAGACAGAGACACACACACACTCTCCCTCGTGCGCACTCTCCCTCGCGCGCACTCACTCCCTCGAGCGCACACCCTCCCTCGCGCGTACTCTCTCCCTCGCACACACTCTCCCTCGCGCGCACACTCTCCCTCGCGCGTACTCTCTCCCTCGCACACACTCTCCCTCGCGCGCACTCTCTCCCTCGCACACACTCTCCCTCGCGCGCACTCTCTCCCTCGCGCGCACACTCTCCCTCGCGCGCACACTCTCCCTCGCGCGCACGCTCTCCCTCGCACGCACCCTCTCCCTCGCACGCACACTCTCCCTCGCACACACAGACAGAGACGCACACACGCACTCCCTCGCACACACGGACTCCCTCGCACACACGGACACCCTCGCACACACGCTCTCCCTCGCACACATGCTCTCCCTCGCACACCCGCTCTGCCTCGCACACACAGACAGAGAAAACACACACTCTCCCTCCCACGCACACTCTCCCTCCCGCGCACACTCTCCCTCGCGCGCACTCTCTCCCTCGCGCGCACTCTCTCCCTCGCGCGCACTCTCTCCCTCGCGCGCACTCTCCCCCTCGCGCGCACTCTCCCCCTCGCGCGCACTCTCTCCCTCGCGCGCACTCTCTCCCTCGCGCGCACACTCTCCCTCGCGCGCACACTCTCCCTCGCACGCACACTCTCCCTCGCACGCACACTCTCCCTCGCACGCACACTCTCCCTCGCACACACAGACAGAGACACACACACGCTCTCCCTCACACACACACTCTCCCTCACACACACACTCTCCCTCACACACACACTCTCCCTCACACACACAGACAGAGACACACACACACACTCCCTCGCACACACGCTCTCCCTCGCACACACACTCTCCCTCGCACACACACTCTCCCTCACACACACACTCTCCCTCACACACTCACTCTCCCTCACACACACACTCTCCCTCACACACTCACTCTCCCTCACACACACACTCTCCCTCACACACACACTCTCCCTCACACGCACGCTCTCCCTCGCGCGCACGCTCTCCCTCACACACACACTCTCCCTCGCGCTCTCACTCTCCCTCGCACGCACACTCTCCCTCCCACGCACACTCTCCTTCACACGCACACTCTCCCTCACACGCACACTCTCCTTCACACGCACACTCTCCCTCACACTCACTCTCCCTCACACACACACTCTCCCTCACACACACACTCTCCCTCACACACACACTCTCCCTCACACACTCACTCTCCCTCACACACACACTCTCCCTCACACACACACTCTCCCTCACACACACACTCTCCCTCACACACACACTCTCCCTCACACACTCACTCTCCCTCACACACACACTCTCCCTCACACACACACTCTCCCTCACACACACACTCTCCCTCACTCCCTCACACACACACACTCCCTCACACACACACTCTCCCTCACACACACACTCTCCTGCACACACACACTCTCCCTCACACACACCCTCTCCCTCACACACACACTCTCTCTCACACACACACTCTCCCTCACACACACACTCCCTCACACACACAGACAGAGACACACACACACTCTCCCTCACACACACGCTCTCCCTCACAAACACAGACAGAGACACACACACACTCTCCCTCGCGCGCACACTCTCCCTCGCGCGCACACTCTCCCTCGCGCGCACAATCTCCCTCGCGCGCACAATCTCCCTCGCGCGCTCCCTCTCCCTCGCGCGAACTCTCTCCCTCGCGCGCACTCTCCCTCACACACACACACACTCTCCCTCACACACACACACTCCCTCACACAGACACACACTCTCCCTCACACACACACTCTCCCTCTCACACACAGACAGAGACACACACACACTCTCCCTCACACACACACTCTCCCTCACAAACACACTCTCCCTCACACACACACTCTCCCTCACACACAGACAGAGACACACACACACTCTCCCTCACTCACACACTCTCCCTCACTCACACACTCTCCCTCACGCACACACTCTCCCTCACACACACACTCTCCCTCTCACACACAGACAGAGACACACACACACTCTCCCTCACACACACACTCTCCCTCACACACACACTCTCCCTCACACACACACTCTCCCTCACAAACACACTCTCCCTCACACACACACTCTCCCTCGCACACACAGACAGAGACACACACACACTCTCCCTCACGCACACACTCTCCCTCACGCACACACTCTCCCTCACGCACACACTCTCCCTCGCGCGCACTCTCTCCCTCGCGCGCACTCTCTCCCTCGCGCGCACTCTCTCCCTCGCGCGCACTCTCTCCCTCGCGCGCACTCTCTCCCTCGCGCGCACTCTCTCCCTCGCGCGCACTCTCTCCCTCGCGCGCACTCTCTCCCTCGCGCGCTCTCTCTCCCTCGCGCGCACACTCTCCCTCACACACACACTCCCTCACACACACACTCTCCCTCACACACACACTCTCCCTCACACACACACTCTCCCTCACACACACACTCTCCCTCACACACACAGACAGAGACACACACACACTCTCCCTCGTGCGCACTCTCCCTCGCGCGCACTCACTCCCTCGAGCGCACACCCTCCCTCGCGCGCACTCTCTCCCCCGCGCGCACTCTCTCCCTCGTGCGCACTCTCTCCCTCGCGCGCACTCTCTCCCTCGCGCTCACTCTCTCCCTCGCGCTCACTCTCTCCCTCGCGCGCACTCTCCCTCACGCACACGCACTCTCCCTCACACACACAGACAGAGACACACACACGCACTCCCTCGCACACGCACTCTCCCTCACGCACACGCACTCTCCCTCACACACACACTCTCCCTCACACACACGCACTCTCCCTCACACACACAGACAGAGACACACACACGCACTCCCTCGCACACACACTCTCCCTCCCGCGCTCACTCTCACTCCCGCGCACACTCTCCCTCCCGCGCACTCGCTCCCTCGCGCGCACTCTCTCCCTCGCGCGCACTCTCTCCCTCGCGCGCACTCTCTCCCTCGCGCGCACACTCTCCCTCGCGCGCACACTCTCCCTCGCGCGTACTCTCTCCCTCGCACACACTCTCCCTCTCGCGCACACTCTCCCTCGCGCGCACACTCTCCCTCGCGCGCACACTCTCCCTCGCGCGTACTCTCTCCCTCGCACACACTCTCCCTCGCGCGCACTCTCTCCCTCGCACACACTCTCCCTCGCGCGCACTCTCTCCCTCGCGCGCACACTCTCCCTCGCGCGCACGCTCTCCCTCGCACGCACCCTCTCCCTCGCACGCACACTCTCCCTCGCACACACAGACAGAGACGCACACACGCACTCCCTCGCACACACGGACTCCCTCGCACACACGGACACCCTCGCACACACGCTCTCCCTCGCACACATGCTCTCCCTCGCACACCCGCTCTGCCTCGCACACACAGACAGAGAAAACACACACTCTCCCTCCCACGCACACTCTCCCTCCCGCGCACACTCTCCCTCGCGTGCACTCTCTCCCTCGCGCGCACTCTCTCCCTCGCGCGCACTCTCTCCCTCGCGCGCACTCTCCCCCTCGCGCGCACTCTCCCCCTCGCGCGCACTCTCTCCCTCGCGCGCACTCTCTCCCTCGCGCGCACACTCTCCCTCGCAGGCACACTCTCCCTCGCACGCACACTCTCCCTCGCACGCACACTCTCCCTCGCACGCACACTCTCCCTCGCACACACAGACAGAGACACACACACGCTCTCCCTCACACACACACTCTCCCTCACACACACACTCTCCCTCACACACACACTCTCCCTCACACACACAGACAGAGACACACACACACACTCCCTCGCACACACGCTCTCCCTCGCACACACACTCTCCCTCGCACGCACACTCTCCCTCGCACACACAGACAGAGACACACACACGCTCTCCCTCGCACGCACACTCTCCCTCGCACACACAGACAGAGACACACACACGCTCTCCCTCGCACACACGCTCTCCCTCGCACACACGCTCTCCCTCGCACACAGAGACAGAGACACACACACGCTCTCCCTCGCACACACGCTCTCCCTCGCACACACGCTCTCCCTCGCACACACTCTCTCCCTCGCACGCACACTCTCTCTCGCACACACAGACAGAGACACACACACGCTCTCCCTCGCACACATGCTCTCCCTCGCACACACGCTCTCCCTCGCACACACTCTCTCCCTCGCACACACACTCTCCCTCGCACACACAGACAGAGACACACACACGCTCTCCCTCGCACGCACACTCTCCCTCGCACACACAGACAGAGACACACACACTCTCTCCCTCGCACACCCGCTCTCCCTCGCACACACAGACAGAGAAAACACACACTCTCCCTCCCGCGCACACTCTCCCTCGCGCGCACTCTCTCCCTCGCGCGCACTCTCTCCCTCGCGCGCACTCTCTCCCTCGCGCGCACTCTCTCCCTCGCGCGCACTCTCTCCCTCGCGCGCACTCTCTCCCTCGCGCGCACTCTCTCCCTCGCGCGCACTCTCTCCCTCGCGCGCACTCTCTCCCTCGCGCGCACTCTCTCCCTCGCGCGCACTCTCTCCCTCGTGCGCACTCTCTCCCTCGCGCGAACTCTCTCCCTCACGCGCACTATCCCTCACACACCCACACTCCATCACACACACACTCTCCCGCACACACACACACTCCCTCACACACACACTCACCCTCACACACACACTCTCCCTCACACACACACAGAGACACACAAACACACAGAGACACACACACTCTCCCTCACACACACACTCTCCCTCACACACACACACAGAGACACACAAACACACCGAGACACACACACACTCACCCTCACACACACACTCTCCCTCACACACACACACTCCCTCACACACACACTCTCCCTCACACACACACTCTCCCTCACACACACAGACAGAGACACACACACTCTCTCCCTCGCGCGCACTCTCAACCTCGCGTGCACTCTCTCCCTCGCCCGCACTCCCTCCCTCGCGCGCACTGCCTCCCTCGCGCGCACTCTCTCCCTCGCGCGCACGCTCTCCCTCGCGCGCACTCTCTCCCTCGCGCGCACTCTCTCCCTAGCGCGCACTCTCTCCCTCACACACACACACTCCCTCACACACACACACTCCCTCACACACACACTCTCCCTCACACACACAGACAGAGACACACACACACTCTCCCTCACACACACTCTCTCCCTCACACACACACTCTCCCTCACACACACACAGACAGAGAGACACACACACTCTCCCTCACACACACACTCTCCCTCACACACACACTCTCCCTCACACACACACTCTCCCTCACACACACACTCTCCCTCACACACACACACTCTCCCTCACACACACACTCTCCCTCACACACACACTCTCCCTCACACACACACACTCCCTCACACACACAGACAGAGACACACACACACTCTCCCTCACACACACACTCTCCCTCACACACACACTCTCCCTCACACACACACTCTCCCTCACACACACAGAGAGAGACACACACACACTCTCCCTCACACACACACTCTCCCTCACACACACAGAGAGAGACACACACACTCTCCCTCACACACAGAGACACACACACACTCTCCCTCACACACACACTCTCCCTCACAAACACACTCTCCCTCACACACACACTCTCCCTCACACACACACTCTCCCTCACACACACACTCTCCCTCAAAAACACACTCTCCCTCACAAGCACACTCTCCCTCACACACATAGACAGAGACACACACACACTCTCCCTCGCGCGCACTCTCTCCCTCGCGCGCCCTCTCTCCCTCGCGCGCAGTCTCTCCCTCGCGCGCACTCTCTACCTCGCGCGCACTCTCTCCCTCGCGCGAACTCTCTCCCTCGCGCGAACTCTCTCCATGGCGCGCTCTCTCCCTCACACACCCACACTCCATCACACACACACTCTCCCTCACACACACACTCTCCCTCACACACACACACTCCCTCACACACACACTCACCCTCACACACACACTCTCCCTCACACACACACACAGAGACACACACACAGACAGAGACACACACACTCTCTCCCTCGCGCGCACTCTCAACCTCGCGTGCACTCTCTCCCTCGCGCGCACTCCCTCCCTCGCGCGCACTGCCTCCCTCGCGCGCACTCTCTCCCTCGCGCGCACTCTCTCCCTCGCGCGCACGCTCTCCCTCGCGCGCACTCTCTCCCTCACACACACACGCTCTCCCTCACACACACACACTCCCTCACACACACACACTCCCTCACACACACACTCTCCCTCACACACACAGACAGAGACACACACACACTCGCCCTCACACACACTCTCTCCCTCACACACACACTCTCCCTCACACACACACTCTCCCTTACACACACACACTCCCTCACACACACACTCCCTCACACACACACTCTCCCTCACACACACAGACAGAGACACACACACTCTCCCTCACACACAGAGACACACACACACTCTCCCTCACACACACACTCTCCCTCACAAACACACTCTCCCTCACACACACCCTCTCCCTCACACACACACAGAGAGACACACACAAACTCTCCCTCACACACACAGACAGAGACACACACACAATCTCCCTCACACACACACTCTCCCTCACACACACACTCTCCCTCACACACACACTCTCCCTCACACACGCACTCTCTACCTCGCGCGCACTCTCTCCCTCGTGCGCACTCTCTCCCTCGCACGCACACTCTCCCTCGCACGCACACTCTCCCTCGCACGCACACTCTCCCTCGCACACACAGACAGAGACGCACACACGCACTCCCTCGCACACACGGACTCCCTCGCATACACGTTCTCCCTCGCACACACGCTCTCCCTCGCACACCCGCTCTGCCTCGCACACACAGACAGAGAAAACACACACTCTCCCTCCCACGCACACTCTCCCTCCCACGCACACTCTCCCTCCCACGCACACTCTCCCTCCCGCGCACACTCTCCCTCCCGGGCACACTCTCCCTCGCACACACGCTCTCCCTCGCACACCCGCTCTGCCTCGCACACACAGACAGAGAAAACACACACTCTCCCTCCCACGCACACTCTCCCTCCCACGCACACTCTCCCTCCCGCGCACACTCTCCCTCCCGCGCACACTCTCCCTCCCGGGCACACTCTCCCTCGCGCGCACTCTCTCCCTCGCGCGCACTCTCTCCCTCGCGCGCACTCTCTCCCTCGCGCGCACTCTCTCCCTCGCGCGCACTCTCTCCCTCGCGCGCACTCTCTCCCTCGTGCGCACTCTCTCCCTCGCGCGAACTCTCTCCCTCACGCGCACTATCCCTCACACACCCACACTCCATCACACACACACTCTCCCGCACACACACACACTCCCTCACACACACACTCACCCTCACACACACACTCTCCCTCACACACACACAGAGACACACAAACACACAGAGACACACACACTCTCCCTCACACACACACTCTCCCTCACACACACACACACAGACACACAAACACACAGAGACACACACACACTCACCCTCACACACACACTCTCCCTCACACACACACACTCCCTCACACACACACTCTCCCTCACACACACACTCTCCCTCACACACACAGACAGAGACACACACACTCTCTCCCTCGCGCGCACTCTCAACCTCGCGTGCACTCTCTCCCTCGCCCGCACTCCCTCCCTCGCGCGCACTGCCTCCCTCGCGCGCACTCTCTCCCTCGCGCGCACGCTCTCCCTCGCGCGCACTCTCTCCCTCGCGCGCACGCTCTCCCTCGCGCGCACTCTCTCCCTAGCGCGCACTCTCTCCCTCACACACACACACTCCCTCACACACACACACTCCCTCACACACACACTCTCCCTCACACACACAGACAGAGACACACACACACTCTCCCTCACACACACTCTCTCCCTCACACACACACTCTCCCTCACACACACACAGACAGAGAGACACACACACTCTCCCTCACACACACACTCTCCCTCACACACACACTCTCCCTCACACACACACTCTCCCTCACACACACACTCTCCCTCACACACACACACTCTCCCTCACACACACACTCTCCCTCACACACACACTCTCCCTCACACACACACACTCCCTCACACACACAGACAGAGACACACACACACTCTCCCTCACACACACACTCTCCCTCACACACACACTCTCCCTCACACACACACTCTCCCTCACACACACACTCTCCCTCACACACACAGACAGAGACACACACACACTCTCCCTTGCACACACACTCTCCCTCACACACACAGAGAGAGACACACACACTCTCCCTCACACACAGAGACACACACACACTCTCCCTCACACACACACTCTCCCTCACAAACACACTCTCCCTCACACACACACTCTCCCTCACACACACACTCTCCCTCACACACACACTCTCCCTCAAAAACACACTCTCCCTCACAAGCACACTCTCCCTCACACACATAGACAGAGACACACACACACTCTCCCTCGCGCGCACTCTCTCCCTCGCGCGCCCTCTCTCCCTCGCGCGCAGTCTCTCCCTCGCGCGCACTCTCTACCTCGCGCGAACTCTCTCCCTCGCGCGAACTCTCTCCCTCGCGCGAACTCTCTCCATGGCGCGCTCTCTCCCTCACACACCCACACTCCATCACACACACACTCTCCCTCACACACACACTCTCCCTCACACACACACACTCCCTCACACACACACTCACCCTCACACACACACTCTCCCTCACACACACACACAGAGACACACACACAGACAGAGACACACACACTCTCTCCCTCGCGCGCACTCTCAACCTCGCGTGCACTCTCTCCCTCGCGCGCACTCCCTCCCTCGCGCGCACTGCCTCCCTCGCGCGCACTCTCTCCCTCGCGCGCACGCTCTCCCTCGCGCGCACTCTCTCCCTCACACACACACGCTCTCCCTCACACACACACACTCCCTCACACACACACACTCCCTCACACACACACTCTCCCTCACACACACAGACAGAGACACACACACACTCTCCCTCACACACACTCTCTCCCTCGCGCGCACTCTCTCCCTCACACACACACGCTCTCCCTCACACACACACACTCCCTCACACACACACTCTCCCTCACACACACACTCTCCCTCACACACACACTCTCCCTTACACACACACACTCCCTCACACACACACTCCCTCACACACACACTCTCCCTCACACACACAGACAGAGACACACACACACTCTCCCTCACACACACTCTCTCCCTCGCGCGCACTCTCTCCCTCACACAAACACACTCTCCCTCACACACACCCTCTCCCTCACACACACAGAGAGAGACACACACAAACTCTCCCTCACACACACAGACAGAGACACACACACAATCTCCCTCACACACACACTCTCCCTCACACACACACTCTCCCTCACACACACACTCTCCCTCACACACGCACTCTCTACCTCGCGCGCACTCTCTCCCTCGTGCGCACTCTCTCCCTCGCACGCACACTCTCCCTCGCACGCACACTCTCCCTCGCACGCACACTCTCCCTCGCACACACAGACAGAGACGCACACACGCACTCCCTCGCACACACGGACTCCCTCGCATACACGTTCTCCCTCGCACACACGCTCTCCCTCGCACACCCGCTCTGCCTCGCACACACAGACAGAGAAAACACACACTCTCCCTCCCACGCACACTCTCCCTCCCACGCACACTCTCCCTCCCACGCACACTCTCCCTCCCGCGCACACTCTCCCTCCCGGGCACACTCTCCCTCGCACACACGCTCTCCCTCGCACACCCGCTCTGCCTCGCACACACAGACAGAGAAAACACACACTCTCCCTCCCACGCACACTCTCCCTCCCGCGCACACTCTCCCTCCCGGGCACACTCTCCCTCGCGCGCACTCTCTCCCTCGCTCACACTCTCTCCCTCGCGCACACGCTCCCTCCCGCGCACACTCTCCCTCGCGCGCACTCTCTCCCTCGCGCGCACTCTCTCCCTCGCGCGCACTCTCTCCCTCGCGCGCACTCGCTCCCTCGCGCGCACTCTCTCCCGCGAGCGCACTCTCTCCCTCGCGCGCACTCTCCCCCTCGCGCGCACTCTCTCCCTCGCGCGCACTCTCTCTCTCGCGCGCACACTCTCCCTCGCACATACCCTCCCTCGCACGCACACTCTCCCTCGCACGCACACTCTCCCTCGCACGCACACTCTCCCTCACACACACAGACAGAGACACACACACGCTCTCCCTCACATACACACTCTCCCTCAGACACACAGACAGAGACACACACACACTCCCTCGCACACACGCACTCCCTCGCACACACGCACTCCCTCGCACACACGCTCTCCCTCGCACACACGCTCTCCCTCGCACACACGATCTCCCTCGCACACACGAGCTCCCTCGCACACACGCTCTCCCTCGCACACACAGACAGAGAAAACACACACTCTCCCTCCCGCGCACACTCTCCCTCCCGCGCACACTCTCCCTCCCGCGCACACTCTCCCTCCCGCGCACAATCTCCCTCGCGCGCACTCTCTCCCTCGCGCGCACACTCTCCCTCGCGCGCACTCTCTCCCTCGCGCGCACTCTCTCCCTCGCGCGCACTCTCTCCCTCGCGCGCACTCTCTCCCTCGCGCGCACTCTCTCCCTCGCGCGCACTCTCTCCCTCGCGCGCACTCTCTCTCTCGCGCGCAAACTCTCCCTCGCGCGCACTCTCTCCCTCGCGCGCACTCTCTCCCTCGCGCGCACTCTCTCCCTCGCGCGCACTCTCTCCCTCGCGCGCACTCTCTCCCTCGCGCGCACTCTCTCCCTCGCGCGCACTCTCTCCCTCGCGCGCACTCTCTCCCTCGCGCGAACTCTCTCCCTCGCGCGTGCTCTCCCTCACGCGCACTATCCCTCTCACGCCCACACTCCGTCACACACACACTCTGCCTCACACACACACACTCCCTCACACACACACTCTCCCTCACACACACACACTCTCCCTCACACACACACACTCTCCCTCACACACACACACTCTCCCTCACACACACACACTCCCTCACACACACACTCTCCCTCACACACACAGACAGAGACGCACACACGCACTCCCTCACACACACGCTCTCCCTCACACACACTTTCTCCCTCGCACACACGCTCTCCCTCGCACACACGCTCTCCCTCGCACACACAGACAGAGAAAACACACTCTCCCTCCCACGCACACTCTCCCTCCCACGCACACTCTCCCTCCCACGCACTCTCCCTCCCGCGCACACTCTTACTCCCGCGCACACTCTCCCTCGCGCGCACTCTCTCCCTCGCGCGCACTCTCTCCCTCGCGCGCACTCTCTCCCTCGCGCGCACTCTCCCCCTCGCGCGCACTCTCCCCCTCGCGCGCACTCTCTCCCTCGCGCGCACTCTCTCCCTCGCGCGCACACTCTCCCTCGCAGGCACACTCTCCCTCGCACGCACACTCTCCCTCGCACGCACACTCTCCCTCGCACGCACACTCTCCCTCGCACACACAGACAGAGACACACACACGCTCTCCCTCACACACACACTCTCCCTCACACACACACTCTCCCTCACACACACACTCTCCCTCACACACACAGACAGAGACACACACACACACTCCCTCGCACACACGCTCTCCCTCGCACACACACTCTCCCTCGCACGCACACTCTCCCTCGCACACACAGACAGAGACACACACACGCTCTCCCTCGCACGCACACTCTCCCTCGCACACACAGACAGAGACACACACACGCTCTCCCTCGCACACACGCTCTCCCTCGCACACACGCTCTCCCTCGCACACAGAGACAGAGACACACACACGCTCTCCCTCGCACACACGCTCTCCCTCGCACACACGCTCTCCCTCGCACACACTCTCTCCCTCGCACGCACACTCTCTCTCGCACACACAGACAGAGACACACACACGCTCTCCCTCGCACACATGCTCTCCCTCGCACACACGCTCTCCCTCGCACACACTCTCTCCCTCGCACACACACTCTCCCTCGCACACACAGACAGAGACACACACACGCTCTCCCTCGCACGCACACTCTCCCTCGCACACACAGACAGAGACACACACACTCTCTCCCTCGCACACCCGCTCTCCCTCGCACACACAGACAGAGAAAACACACACTCTCCCTCCCGCGCACACTCTCCCTCGCGCGCACTCTCTCCCTCGCGCGCACTCTCTCCCTCGCGCGCACTCTCTCCCTCGCGCGCACTCTCTCCCTCGCGCGCACTCTCTCCCTCGCGCGCACTCTCTCCCTCGCGCGCACTCTCTCCCTCGCGCGCACTCTCTCCCTCGCGCGCACTCTCTCCCTCGCGCGCACTCTCTCCCTCGCGCGCACTCTCTCCCTCGTGCGCACTCTCTCCCTCGCGCGAACTCTCTCCCTCACGCGCACTATCCCTCACACACCCACACTCCATCACACACACACTCTCCCGCACACACACACACTCCCTCACACACACACTCACCCTCACACACACACTCTCCCTCACACACACACAGAGACACACAAACACACAGAGACACACACACTCTCCCTCACACACACACTCTCCCTCACACACACACACAGAGACACACAAACACACCGAGACACACACACACTCACCCTCACACACACACTCTCCCTCACACACACACACTCCCTCACACACACACTCTCCCTCACACACACACTCTCCCTCACACACACAGACAGAGACACACACACTCTCTCCCTCGCGCGCACTCTCAACCTCGCGTGCACTCTCTCCCTCGCCCGCACTCCCTCCCTCGCGCGCACTGCCTCCCTCGCGCGCACTCTCTCCCTCGCGCGCACGCTCTCCCTCGCGCGCACTCTCTCCCTCGCGCGCACTCTCTCCCTAGCGCGCACTCTCTCCCTCACACACACACACTCCCTCACACACACACACTCCCTCACACACACACTCTCCCTCACACACACAGACAGAGACACACACACACTCTCCCTCACACACACTCTCTCCCTCACACACACACTCTCCCTCACACACACACAGACAGAGAGACACACACACTCTCCCTCACACACACACTCTCCCTCACACACACACTCTCCCTCACACACACACTCTCCCTCACACACACACTCTCCCTCACACACACACACTCTCCCTCACACACACACTCTCCCTCACACACACACTCTCCCTCACACACACACACTCCCTCACACACACAGACAGAGACACACACACACTCTCCCTCACACACACACTCTCCCTCACACACACACTCTCCCTCACACACACACTCTCCCTCACACACACAGAGAGAGACACACACACACTCTCCCTCACACACACACTCTCCCTCACACACACAGAGAGAGACACACACACTCTCCCTCACACACAGAGACACACACACACTCTCCCTCACACACACACTCTCCCTCACAAACACACTCTCCCTCACACACACACTCTCCCTCACACACACACTCTCCCTCACACACACACTCTCCCTCAAAAACACACTCTCCCTCACAAGCACACTCTCCCTCACACACATAGACAGAGACACACACACACTCTCCCTCGCGCGCACTCTCTCCCTCGCGCGCCCTCTCTCCCTCGCGCGCAGTCTCTCCCTCGCGCGCACTCTCTACCTCGCGCGCACTCTCTCCCTCGCGCGAACTCTCTCCCTCGCGCGAACTCTCTCCATGGCGCGCTCTCTCCCTCACACACCCACACTCCATCACACACACACTCTCCCTCACACACACACTCTCCCTCACACACACACACTCCCTCACACACACACTCACCCTCACACACACACTCTCCCTCACACACACACACAGAGACACACACACAGACAGAGACACACACACTCTCTCCCTCGCGCGCACTCTCAACCTCGCGTGCACTCTCTCCCTCGCGCGCACTCCCTCCCTCGCGCGCACTGCCTCCCTCGCGCGCACTCTCTCCCTCGCGCGCACTCTCTCCCTCGCGCGCACGCTCTCCCTCGCGCGCACTCTCTCCCTCACACACACACGCTCTCCCTCACACACACACACTCCCTCACACACACACACTCCCTCACACACACACTCTCCCTCACACACACAGACAGAGACACACACACACTCTCCCTCACACACACTCTCTCCCTCACACACACACTCTCCCTCACACACACACTCTCCCTTACACACACACACTCCCTCACACACACTCTCCCTCACACACACACTCTCCCTCACACACACACACTCCCTCACACACACAGACAGAGACACACACACACTCTCCCTCACACACACACTCTCCCTCACACACACACTCTCCCTCACACACACACTCTCCCTCACACACACAGAGAGAGACACACACACACTCTCCCTCACACACACACTCTCCCTCACACACACAGAGAGAGACACACACACTCTCCCTCACACACAGAGACACACACACACTCTCCCTCACACACACACTCTCCCTCACAAACACACTCTCCCTCACACACACACTCTCCCTCACACACACACTCTCCCTCACACACACACTCTCCCTCAAAAACACACTCTCCCTCACAAGCACACTCTCCCTCACACACATAGACAGAGACACACACACACTCTCCCTCGCGCGCACTCTCTCCCTCGCGCGCCCTCTCTCCCTCGCGCGCAGTCTCTCCCTCGCGCGCACTCTCTACCTCGCGCGCACTCTCTCCCTCGCGCGAACTCTCTCCCTCGCGCGAACTCTCTCCATGGCGCGCTCTCTCCCTCACACACCCACACTCCATCACACACACACTCTCCCTCACACACACACTCTCCCTCACACACACACACTCCCTCACACACACACTCACCCTCACACACACACTCTCCCTCACACACACACTCTCCCTCACACACACACACAGAGACACACACACAGACAGAGACACACACACTCTCTCCCTCGCGCGCACTCTCAACCTCGCGTGCACTCTCTCCCTCGCGCGCACTCCCTCCCTCGCGCGCACTGCCTCCCTCGCGCGCACTCTCTCCCTCGCGCGCACTCTCTCCCTCGCGCGCACGCTCTCCCTCGCGCGCACTCTCTCCCTCACACACACACGCTCTCCCTCACACACACACACTCCCTCACACACACACACTCCCTCACACACACACTCTCCCTCACACACACAGACAGAGACACACACACACTCGCCCTCACACACACTCTCTCCCTCACACACACACTCTCCCTCACACACACACTCTCCCTTACACACACACACTCCCTCACACACACACTCCCTCACACACACACTCTCCCTCACACACACAGACAGAGACACACACACTCTCCCTCACACACAGAGACACACACACACTCTCCCTCACACACACACTCTCCCTCACAAACACACTCTCCCTCACACACACCCTCTCCCTCACACACACAGAGAGAGACACACACAAACTCTCCCTCACACACACAGACAGAGACACACACACAATCTCCCTCACACACACACTCTCCCTCACACACACACTCTCCCTCACACACACACTCTCCCTCACACACGCACTCTCTACCTCGCGCGCACTCTCTCCCTCGTGCGCACTCTCTCCCTCGCACGCACACTCTCCCTCGCACGCACACTCTCCCTCGCACGCACACTCTCCCTCGCACACACAGACAGAGACGCACACACGCACTCCCTCGCACACACGGACTCCCTCGCATACACGTTCTCCCTCGCACACACGCTCTCCCTCGCACACCCGCTCTGCCTCGCACACACAGACAGAGAAAACACACACTCTCCCTCCCACGCACACTCTCCCTCAGACACACAGACAGAGACACACACACACTCCCTCGCACACACGCACTCCCTCGCACACACGCACTCCCTCGCACACACGCTCTCCCTCACAAACACACTCTCCCTCACACACACCCTCTCCCTCACACACACAGAGAGAGACACACACAAACTCTCCCTCACACACACAGACAGAGACACACACACACTCTCCCTCACACACACACTCTCCCTCACAAACACACTCTCCCTCACACACACCCTCTCCCTCACACACACAGAGAGAGACACACACAAACTCTCCCTCACACACACAGACAGAGACACACACACAATCTCCCTCACACACACACTCTCCCTCACACACACACTCTCCCTCACACACACACTCTCCCCCTCGCGCGCACTCTCTCCCTCGCGCGCACTCTCTCTCTCGCGCGCACACTCTCCCTCGCACATACCCTCCCTCGCACGCACACTCTCCCTCGCACGCACACTCTCCCTCGCACGCACACTCTCCCTCACACACACAGACAGAGACACACACACGCTCTCCCTCACATACACACTCTCCCTCAGACACACAGACAGAGACACACACACACTCCCTCGCACACACGCACTCCCTCGCACACACGCACTCCCTCGCACACACGCTCTCCCTCGCACACACGCTCTCCCTCGCACACACGATCTCCCTCGCACACACGAGCTCCCTCGCACACACGCTCTCCCTCGCACACACAGACAGAGAAAACACACACTCTCCCTCCCGCGCACACTCTCCCTCCCGCGCACACTCTCCCTCCCGCGCACACTCTCCCTCCCGCGCACAATCTCCCTCGCGCGCACTCTCTCCCTCGCGCGCACACTCTCCCTCGCGCGCACTCTCTCCCTCGCGCGCACTCTCTCCCTCGCGCGCACTCTCTCCCTCGCGCGCACTCTCTCCCTCGCGCGCACTCTCTCCCTCGCGCGCACTCTCTCCCTCGCGCGCACTCTCTCCCTCGCGCGCACTCTCTCTCTCGCGCGCAAACTCTCCCTCGCGCGCACTCTCTCCCTCGCGCGCACTCTCTCCCTCGCGCGCACTCTCTCCCTCGCGCGCACTCTCTCCCTCGCGCGCACTCTCTCCCTCGCGCGCACTCTCTCCCTCGCGCGCACTCTCTCCCTCGCGCGCACTCTCTCCCTCGCGCGAACTCTCTCCCTCGCGCGTGCTCTCCCTCACGCGCACTATCCCTCTCACGCCCACACTCCGTCACACACACACTCTGCCTCACACACACACACTCCCTCACACACACACTCTCCCTCACACACACACACTCTCCCTCACACACACACACTCTCCCTCACACACACACACTCTCCCTCACACACACACACTCCCTCACACACACACTCTCCCTCACACACACAGACAGAGACGCACACACGCACTCCCTCACACACACGCTCTCCCTCACACACACTTTCTCCCTCGCACACACGCTCTCCCTCGCACACACGCTCTCCCTCGCACACACAGACAGAGAAAACACACTCTCCCTCCCACGCACACTCTCCCTCCCACGCACACTCTCCCTCCCACGCACTCTCCCTCCCGCGCACACTCTTACTCCCGCGCACACTCTCCCTCGCGCGCACTCTCTCCCTCGCGCGCACTCTCTCCCTCGCGCGCACTCTCTCCCTCGCGCGCACTCTCCCCCTCGCGCGCACTCTCCCCCTCGCGCGCACTCTCTCCCTCGCGCGCACTCTCTCCCTCGCGCGCACACTCTCCCTCGCAGGCACACTCTCCCTCGCACGCACACTCTCCCTCGCACGCACACTCTCCCTCGCACGCACACTCTCCCTCGCACACACAGACAGAGACACACACACGCTCTCCCTCACACACACACTCTCCCTCACACACACACTCTCCCTCACACACACACTCTCCCTCACACACACAGACAGAGACACACACACACACTCCCTCGCACACACGCTCTCCCTCGCACACACACTCTCCCTCGCACGCACACTCTCCCTCGCACACACAGACAGAGACACACACACGCTCTCCCTCGCACGCACACTCTCCCTCGCACACACAGACAGAGACACACACACGCTCTCCCTCGCACACACGCTCTCCCTCGCACACACGCTCTCCCTCGCACACAGAGACAGAGACACACACACGCTCTCCCTCGCACACACGCTCTCCCTCGCACACACGCTCTCCCTCGCACACACTCTCTCCCTCGCACGCACACTCTCTCTCGCACACACAGACAGAGACACACACACGCTCTCCCTCGCACACATGCTCTCCCTCGCACACACGCTCTCCCTCGCACACACTCTCTCCCTCGCACACACACTCTCCCTCGCACACACAGACAGAGACACACACACGCTCTCCCTCGCACGCACACTCTCCCTCGCACACACAGACAGAGACACACACACTCTCTCCCTCGCACACCCGCTCTCCCTCGCACACACAGACAGAGAAAACACACACTCTCCCTCCCGCGCACACTCTCCCTCGCGCGCACTCTCTCCCTCGCGCGCACTCTCTCCCTCGCGCGCACTCTCTCCCTCGCGCGCACTCTCTCCCTCGCGCGCACTCTCTCCCTCGCGCGCACTCTCTCCCTCGCGCGCACTCTCTCCCTCGCGCGCACTCTCTCCCTCGCGCGCACTCTCTCCCTCGCGCGCACTCTCTCCCTCGCGCGCACTCTCTCCCTCGTGCGCACTCTCTCCCTCGCGCGAACTCTCTCCCTCACGCGCACTATCCCTCACACACCCACACTCCATCACACACACACTCTCCCGCACACACACACACTCCCTCACACACACACTCACCCTCACACACACACTCTCCCTCACACACACACAGAGACACACAAACACACAGAGACACACACACTCTCCCTCACACACACACTCTCCCTCACACACACACACAGAGACACACAAACACACCGAGACACACACACACTCACCCTCACACACACACTCTCCCTCACACACACACACTCCCTCACACACACACTCTCCCTCACACACACACTCTCCCTCACACACACAGACAGAGACACACACACACTCTCCCTCACACACACACTCTCCCTCACACACACACTCTCCCTCACACACACACTCTCCCTCACACACACAGAGAGAGACACACACACACTCTCCCTCACACACACACTCTCCCTCACACACACAGAGAGAGACACACACACTCTCCCTCACACACAGAGACACACACACACTCTCCCTCACACACACACTCTCCCTCACAAACACACTCTCCCTCACACACACACTCTCCCTCACACACACACTCTCCCTCACACACACACTCTCCCTCAAAAACACACTCTCCCTCACAAGCACACTCTCCCTCACACACATAGACAGAGACACACACACACTCTCCCTCGCGCGCACTCTCTCCCTCGCGCGCCCTCTCTCCCTCGCGCGCAGTCTCTCCCTCGCGCGCACTCTCTACCTCGCGCGCACTCTCTCCCTCGCGCGAACTCTCTCCCTCGCGCGAACTCTCTCCATGGCGCGCTCTCTCCCTCACACACCCACACTCCATCACACACACACTCTCCCTCACACACACACTCTCCCTCACACACACACACTCCCTCACACACACACTCACCCTCACACACACACTCTCCCTCACACACACACACAGAGACACACACACAGACAGAGACACACACACTCTCTCCCTCGCGCGCACTCTCAACCTCGCGTGCACTCTCTCCCTCGCGCGCACTCCCTCCCTCGCGCGCACTGCCTCCCTCGCGCGCACTCTCTCCCTCGCGCGCACTCTCTCCCTCGCGCGCACGCTCTCCCTCGCGCGCACTCTCTCCCTCACACACACACGCTCTCCCTCACACACACACACTCCCTCACACACACACACTCCCTCACACACACACTCTCCCTCACACACACAGACAGAGACACACACACACTCTCCCTCACACACACTCTCTCCCTCACACACACACTCTCCCTCACACACACACTCTCCCTTACACACACACACTCCCTCACACACACTCTCCCTCACACACACACTCTCCCTCACACACACACACTCCCTCACACACACAGACAGAGACACACACACACTCTCCCTCACACACACACTCTCCCTCACACACACACTCTCCCTCACACACACACTCTCCCTCACACACACAGAGAGAGACACACACACACTCTCCCTCACACACACACTCTCCCTCACACACACAGAGAGAGACACACACACTCTCCCTCACACACAGAGACACACACACACTCTCCCTCACACACACACTCTCCCTCACAAACACACTCTCCCTCACACACACACTCTCCCTCACACACACACTCTCCCTCACACACACACTCTCCCTCAAAAACACACTCTCCCTCACAAGCACACTCTCCCTCACACACATAGACAGAGACACACACACACTCTCCCTCGCGCGCACTCTCTCCCTCGCGCGCCCTCTCTCCCTCGCGCGCAGTCTCTCCCTCGCGCGCACTCTCTACCTCGCGCGCACTCTCTCCCTCGCGCGAACTCTCTCCCTCGCGCGAACTCTCTCCATGGCGCGCTCTCTCCCTCACACACCCACACTCCATCACACACACACTCTCCCTCACACACACACTCTCCCTCACACACACACACTCCCTCACACACACACTCACCCTCACACACACACTCTCCCTCACACACACACACAGAGACACACACACAGACAGAGACACACACACTCTCTCCCTCGCGCGCACTCTCAACCTCGCGTGCACTCTCTCCCTCGCGCGCACTCCCTCCCTCGCGCGCACTGCCTCCCTCGCGCGCACTCTCTCCCTCGCGCGCACTCTCTCCCTCGCGCGCACGCTCTCCCTCGCGCGCACTCTCTCCCTCACACACACACGCTCTCCCTCACACACACACACTCCCTCACACACACACACTCCCTCACACACACACTCTCCCTCACACACACAGACAGAGACACACACACACTCGCCCTCACACACACTCTCTCCCTCACACACACACTCTCCCTCACACACACACTCTCCCTTACACACACACACTCCCTCACACACACACTCCCTCACACACACACTCTCCCTCACACACACAGACAGAGACACACACACTCTCCCTCACACACAGAGACACACACACACTCTCCCTCACACACACACTCTCCCTCACAAACACACTCTCCCTCACACACACCCTCTCCCTCACACACACAGAGAGAGACACACACAAACTCTCCCTCACACACACAGACAGAGACACACACACAATCTCCCTCACACACACACTCTCCCTCACACACACACTCTCCCTCACACACACACTCTCCCTCACACACGCACTCTCTACCTCGCGCGCACTCTCTCCCTCGTGCGCACTCTCTCCCTCGCACGCACACTCTCCCTCGCACGCACACTCTCCCTCGCACGCACACTCTCCCTCGCACACACAGACAGAGACGCACACACGCACTCCCTCGCACACACGGACTCCCTCGCATACACGTTCTCCCTCGCACACACGCTCTCCCTCGCACACCCGCTCTGCCTCGCACACACAGACAGAGAAAACACACACTCTCCCTCCCACGCACACTCTCCCTCAGACACACAGACAGAGACACACACACACTCCCTCGCACACACGCACTCCCTCGCACACACGCACTCCCTCGCACACACGCTCTCCCTCACAAACACACTCTCCCTCACACACACCCTCTCCCTCACACACACAGAGAGAGACACACACAAACTCTCCCTCACACACACAGACAGAGACACACACACACTCTCCCTCACACACACACTCTCCCTCACAAACACACTCTCCCTCACACACACCCTCTCCCTCACACACACAGAGAGAGACACACACAAACTCTCCCTCACACACACAGACAGAGACACACACACAATCTCCCTCACACACACACTCTCCCTCACACACACACTCTCCCTCACACACACACTCTCCCCCTCGCGCGCACTCTCTCCCTCGCGCGCACTCTCTCTCTCGCGCGCACACTCTCCCTCGCACATACCCTCCCTCGCACGCACACTCTCCCTCGCACGCACACTCTCCCTCGCACGCACACTCTCCCTCACACACACAGACAGAGACACACACACGCTCTCCCTCACATACACACTCTCCCTCAGACACACAGACAGAGACACACACACACTCCCTCGCACACACGCACTCCCTCGCACACACGCACTCCCTCGCACACACGCTCTCCCTCGCACACACGCTCTCCCTCGCACACACGATCTCCCTCGCACACACGAGCTCCCTCGCACACACGCTCTCCCTCGCACACACAGACAGAGAAAACACACACTCTCCCTCCCGCGCACACTCTCCCTCCCGCGCACACTCTCCCTCCCGCGCACACTCTCCCTCCCGCGCACAATCTCCCTCGCGCGCACTCTCTCCCTCGCGCGCACACTCTCCCTCGCGCGCACTCTCTCCCTCGCGCGCACTCTCTCCCTCGCGCGCACTCTCTCCCTCGCGCGCACTCTCTCCCTCGCGCGCACTCTCTCCCTCGCGCGCACTCTCTCCCTCGCGCGCACTCTCTCCCTCGCGCGCACTCTCTCTCTCGCGCGCAAACTCTCCCTCGCGCGCACTCTCTCCCTCGCGCGCACTCTCTCCCTCGCGCGCACTCTCTCCCTCGCGCGCACTCTCTCCCTCGCGCGCACTCTCTCCCTCGCGCGCACTCTCTCCCTCGCGCGCACTCTCTCCCTCGCGCGCACTCTCTCCCTCGCGCGAACTCTCTCCCTCGCGCGTGCTCTCCCTCACGCGCACTATCCCTCTCACGCCCACACTCCGTCACACACACACTCTGCCTCACACACACACACTCCCTCACACACACACTCTCCCTCACACACACACACTCTCCCTCACACACACACACTCTCCCTCACACACACACACTCTCCCTCACACACACACACTCCCTCACACACACACTCTCCCTCACACACACAGACAGAGACGCACACACGCACTCCCTCACACACACGCTCTCCCTCACACACACTTTCTCCCTCGCACACACGCTCTCCCTCGCACACACGCTCTCCCTCGCACACACAGACAGAGAAAACACACTCTCCCTCCCACGCACACTCTCCCTCCCACGCACACTCTCCCTCCCACGCACTCTCCCTCCCGCGCACACTCTTACTCCCGCGCACACTCTCCCTCGCGCGCACTCTCTCCCTCGCGCGCACTCTCTCCCTCGCGCGCACTCTCTCCCTCACACACACACACTCCCTCACACACACACACTCCCTCACACACACACTCTCCCTCACACACACAGACAGAGACACACACACACTCTCCCTCACACACACTCTCTCCCTCACACACACACTCTCCCTCACACACACACAGACAGAGAGACACACACACTCTCCCTCACACACACACTCTCCCTCACACACACACTCTCCCTCACACACACACTCTCCCTCACACACACACTCTCCCTCACACACACACACTCTCCCTCACACACACACTCTCCCTCACACACACACTCTCCCTCACACACACACACTCCCTCACACACACAGACAGAGACACACACACACTCTCCCTCACACACACACTCTCCCTCACACACACACTCTCCCTCACACACACACTCTCCCTCACACACACAGAGAGAGACACACACACACTCTCCCTCACACACACACTCTCCCTCACACACACAGAGAGAGACACACACACTCTCCCTCACACACAGAGACACACACACACTCTCCCTCACACACACACTCTCCCTCACAAACACACTCTCCCTCACACACACACTCTCCCTCACACACACACTCTCCCTCACACACACACTCTCCCTCAAAAACACACTCTCCCTCACAAGCACACTCTCCCTCACACACATAGACAGAGACACACACACACTCTCCCTCGCGCGCACTCTCTCCCTCGCGCGCCCTCTCTCCCTCGCGCGCAGTCTCTCCCTCGCGCGCACTCTCTACCTCGCGCGCACTCTCTCCCTCGCGCGAACTCTCTCCCTCGCGCGAACTCTCTCCATGGCGCGCTCTCTCCCTCACACACCCACACTCCATCACACACACACTCTCCCTCACACACACACTCTCCCTCACACACACACACTCCCTCACACACACACTCACCCTCACACACACACTCTCCCTCACACACACACACAGAGACACACACACAGACAGAGACACACACACTCTCTCCCTCGCGCGCACTCTCAACCTCGCGTGCACTCTCTCCCTCGCGCGCACTCCCTCCCTCGCGCGCACTGCCTCCCTCGCGCGCACTCTCTCCCTCGCGCGCACTCTCTCCCTCGCGCGCACGCTCTCCCTCGCGCGCACTCTCTCCCTCACACACACACGCTCTCCCTCACACACACACACTCCCTCACACACACACACTCCCTCACACACACACTCTCCCTCACACACACAGACAGAGACACACACACACTCTCCCTCACACACACTCTCTCCCTCACACACACACTCTCCCTCACACACACACTCTCCCTTACACACACACACTCCCTCACACACACTCTCCCTCACACACACACTCTCCCTCACACACACACACTCCCTCACACACACAGACAGAGACACACACACACTCTCCCTCACACACACACTCTCCCTCACACACACACTCTCCCTCACACACACACTCTCCCTCACACACACAGAGAGAGACACACACACACTCTCCCTCACACACACACTCTCCCTCACACACACAGAGAGAGACACACACACTCTCCCTCACACACAGAGACACACACACACTCTCCCTCACACACACACTCTCCCTCACAAACACACTCTCCCTCACACACACACTCTCCCTCACACACACACTCTCCCTCACACACACACTCTCCCTCAAAAACACACTCTCCCTCACAAGCACACTCTCCCTCACACACATAGACAGAGACACACACACACTCTCCCTCGCGCGCACTCTCTCCCTCGCGCGCCCTCTCTCCCTCGCGCGCAGTCTCTCCCTCGCGCGCACTCTCTACCTCGCGCGCACTCTCTCCCTCGCGCGAACTCTCTCCCTCGCGCGAACTCTCTCCATGGCGCGCTCTCTCCCTCACACACCCACACTCCATCACACACACACTCTCCCTCACACACACACTCTCCCTCACACACACACACTCCCTCACACACACACTCACCCTCACACACACACTCTCCCTCACACACACACACAGAGACACACACACAGACAGAGACACACACACTCTCTCCCTCGCGCGCACTCTCAACCTCGCGTGCACTCTCTCCCTCGCGCGCACTCCCTCCCTCGCGCGCACTGCCTCCCTCGCGCGCACTCTCTCCCTCGCGCGCACTCTCTCCCTCGCGCGCACGCTCTCCCTCGCGCGCACTCTCTCCCTCACACACACACGCTCTCCCTCACACACACACACTCCCTCACACACACACACTCCCTCACACACACACTCTCCCTCACACACACAGACAGAGACACACACACACTCGCCCTCACACACACTCTCTCCCTCACACACACACTCTCCCTCACACACACACTCTCCCTTACACACACACACTCCCTCACACACACACTCCCTCACACACACACTCTCCCTCACACACACAGACAGAGACACACACACTCTCCCTCACACACAGAGACACACACACACTCTCCCTCACACACACACTCTCCCTCACAAACACACTCTCCCTCACACACACCCTCTCCCTCACACACACAGAGAGAGACACACACAAACTCTCCCTCACACACACAGACAGAGACACACACACAATCTCCCTCACACACACACTCTCCCTCACACACACACTCTCCCTCACACACACACTCTCCCTCACACACGCACTCTCTACCTCGCGCGCACTCTCTCCCTCGTGCGCACTCTCTCCCTCGCACGCACACTCTCCCTCGCACGCACACTCTCCCTCGCACGCACACTCTCCCTCGCACACACAGACAGAGACGCACACACGCACTCCCTCGCACACACGGACTCCCTCGCATACACGTTCTCCCTCGCACACACGCTCTCCCTCGCACACCCGCTCTGCCTCGCACACACAGACAGAGAAAACACACACTCTCCCTCCCACGCACACTCTCCCTCCCACGCACACTCTCCCTCCCACGCACACTCTCCCTCCCGCGCACACTCTCCCTCCCGGGCACACTCTCCCTCGCACACACGCTCTCCCTCGCACACCCGCTCTGCCTCGCACACACAGACAGAGAAAACACACACTCTCCCTCCCACGCACACTCTCCCTCCCACGCACACTCTCCCTCCCGCGCACACTCTCCCTCCCGCGCACACTCTCCCTCCCGGGCACACTCTCCCTCGCGCGCACTCTCTCCCTCGCGCGCACTCTCTCCCTCGCGCGCACTCTCTCCCTCGCGCGCACTCTCTCCCTCGCGCGCACTCTCTCCCTCGCGCGCACTCTCTCCCTCGTGCGCACTCTCTCCCTCGCGCGAACTCTCTCCCTCACGCGCACTATCCCTCACACACCCACACTCCATCACACACACACTCTCCCGCACACACACACACTCCCTCACACACACACTCACCCTCACACACACACTCTCCCTCACACACACACAGAGACACACAAACACACAGAGACACACACACTCTCCCTCACACACACACTCTCCCTCACACACACACACACAGACACACAAACACACAGAGACACACACACACTCACCCTCACACACACACTCTCCCTCACACACACACACTCCCTCACACACACACTCTCCCTCACACACACACTCTCCCTCACACACACAGACAGAGACACACACACTCTCTCCCTCGCGCGCACTCTCAACCTCGCGTGCACTCTCTCCCTCGCCCGCACTCCCTCCCTCGCGCGCACTGCCTCCCTCGCGCGCACTCTCTCCCTCGCGCGCACGCTCTCCCTCGCGCGCACTCTCTCCCTCGCGCGCACGCTCTCCCTCGCGCGCACTCTCTCCCTAGCGCGCACTCTCTCCCTCACACACACACACTCCCTCACACACACACACTCCCTCACACACACACTCTCCCTCACACACACAGACAGAGACACACACACACTCTCCCTCACACACACTCTCTCCCTCACACACACACTCTCCCTCACACACACACAGACAGAGAGACACACACACTCTCCCTCACACACACACTCTCCCTCACACACACACTCTCCCTCACACACACACTCTCCCTCACACACACACTCTCCCTCACACACACACACTCTCCCTCACACACACACTCTCCCTCACACACACACTCTCCCTCACACACACACACTCCCTCACACACACAGACAGAGACACACACACACTCTCCCTCACACACACACTCTCCCTCACACACACACTCTCCCTCACACACACACTCTCCCTCACACACACACTCTCCCTCACACACACAGACAGAGACACACACACACTCTCCCTTGCACACACACTCTCCCTCACACACACAGAGAGAGACACACACACTCTCCCTCACACACAGAGACACACACACACTCTCCCTCACACACACACTCTCCCTCACAAACACACTCTCCCTCACACACACACTCTCCCTCACACACACACTCTCCCTCACACACACACTCTCCCTCAAAAACACACTCTCCCTCACAAGCACACTCTCCCTCACACACATAGACAGAGACACACACACACTCTCCCTCGCGCGCACTCTCTCCCTCGCGCGCCCTCTCTCCCTCGCGCGCAGTCTCTCCCTCGCGCGCACTCTCTACCTCGCGCGAACTCTCTCCCTCGCGCGAACTCTCTCCCTCGCGCGAACTCTCTCCATGGCGCGCTCTCTCCCTCACACACCCACACTCCATCACACACACACTCTCCCTCACACACACACTCTCCCTCACACACACACACTCCCTCACACACACACTCACCCTCACACACACACTCTCCCTCACACACACACACAGAGACACACACACAGACAGAGACACACACACTCTCTCCCTCGCGCGCACTCTCAACCTCGCGTGCACTCTCTCCCTCGCGCGCACTCCCTCCCTCGCGCGCACTGCCTCCCTCGCGCGCACTCTCTCCCTCGCGCGCACGCTCTCCCTCGCGCGCACTCTCTCCCTCACACACACACGCTCTCCCTCACACACACACACTCCCTCACACACACACACTCCCTCACACACACACTCTCCCTCACACACACAGACAGAGACACACACACACTCTCCCTCACACACACTCTCTCCCTCGCGCGCACTCTCTCCCTCACACACACACGCTCTCCCTCACACACACACACTCCCTCACACACACACTCTCCCTCACACACACACTCTCCCTCACACACACACTCTCCCTTACACACACACACTCCCTCACACACACACTCCCTCACACACACACTCTCCCTCACACACACAGACAGAGACACACACACACTCTCCCTCACACACACTCTCTCCCTCGCGCGCACTCTCTCCCTCACACAAACACACTCTCCCTCACACACACCCTCTCCCTCACACACACAGAGAGAGACACACACAAACTCTCCCTCACACACACAGACAGAGACACACACACAATCTCCCTCACACACACACTCTCCCTCACACACACACTCTCCCTCACACACACACTCTCCCTCACACACGCACTCTCTACCTCGCGCGCACTCTCTCCCTCGTGCGCACTCTCTCCCTCGCACGCACACTCTCCCTCGCACGCACACTCTCCCTCGCACGCACACTCTCCCTCGCACACACAGACAGAGACGCACACACGCACTCCCTCGCACACACGGACTCCCTCGCATACACGTTCTCCCTCGCACACACGCTCTCCCTCGCACACCCGCTCTGCCTCGCACACACAGACAGAGAAAACACACACTCTCCCTCCCACGCACACTCTCCCTCCCACGCACACTCTCCCTCCCACGCACACTCTCCCTCCCGCGCACACTCTCCCTCCCGGGCACACTCTCCCTCGCACACACGCTCTCCCTCGCACACCCGCTCTGCCTCGCACACACAGACAGAGAAAACACACACTCTCCCTCCCACGCACACTCTCCCTCCCGCGCACACTCTCCCTCCCGGGCACACTCTCCCTCGCGCGCACTCTCTCCCTCGCTCACACTCTCTCCCTCGCGCACACGCTCCCTCCCGCGCACACTCTCCCTCGCGCGCACTCTCTCCCTCGCGCGCACTCTCTCCCTCGCGCGCACTCTCTCCCTCGCGCGCACTCGCTCCCTCGCGCGCACTCTCTCCCGCGAGCGCACTCTCTCCCTCGCGCGCACTCTCCCCCTCGCGCGCACTCTCTCCCTCGCGCGCACTCTCTCTCTCGCGCGCACACTCTCCCTCGCACATACCCTCCCTCGCACGCACACTCTCCCTCGCACGCACACTCTCCCTCGCACGCACACTCTCCCTCACACACACAGACAGAGACACACACACGCTCTCCCTCACATACACACTCTCCCTCAGACACACAGACAGAGACACACACACACTCCCTCGCACACACGCACTCCCTCGCACACACGCACTCCCTCGCACACACGCTCTCCCTCGCACACACGCTCTCCCTCGCACACACGATCTCCCTCGCACACACGAGCTCCCTCGCACACACGCTCTCCCTCGCACACACAGACAGAGAAAACACACACTCTCCCTCCCGCGCACACTCTCCCTCCCGCGCACACTCTCCCTCCCGCGCACACTCTCCCTCCCGCGCACAATCTCCCTCGCGCGCACTCTCTCCCTCGCGCGCACACTCTCCCTCGCGCGCACTCTCTCCCTCGCGCGCACTCTCTCCCTCGCGCGCACTCTCTCCCTCGCGCGCACTCTCTCCCTCGCGCGCACTCTCTCCCTCGCGCGCACTCTCTCCCTCGCGCGCACTCTCTCCCTCGCGCGCACTCTCTCTCTCGCGCGCAAACTCTCCCTCGCGCGCACTCTCTCCCTCGCGCGCACTCTCTCCCTCGCGCGCACTCTCTCCCTCGCGCGCACTCTCTCCCTCGCGCGCACTCTCTCCCTCGCGCGCACTCTCTCCCTCGCGCGCACTCTCTCCCTCGCGCGCACTCTCTCCCTCGCGCGAACTCTCTCCCTCGCGCGTGCTCTCCCTCACGCGCACTATCCCTCTCACGCCCACACTCCGTCACACACACACTCTGCCTCACACACACACACTCCCTCACACACACACTCTCCCTCACACACACACACTCTCCCTCACACACACACACTCTCCCTCACACACACACACTCTCCCTCACACACACACACTCCCTCACACACACACTCTCCCTCACACACACAGACAGAGACGCACACACGCACTCCCTCACACACACGCTCTCCCTCACACACACTTTCTCCCTCGCACACACGCTCTCCCTCGCACACACGCTCTCCCTCGCACACACAGACAGAGAAAACACACTCTCCCTCCCACGCACACTCTCCCTCCCACGCACACTCTCCCTCCCACGCACTCTCCCTCCCGCGCACACTCTTACTCCCGCGCACACTCTCCCTCGCGCGCACTCTCTCCCTCGCGCGCACTCTCTCCCTCGCGCGCACTCTCTCCCTCGCGCGCACTCTCCCCCTCGCGCGCACTCTCCCCCTCGCGCGCACTCTCTCCCTCGCGCGCACTCTCTCCCTCGCGCGCACACTCTCCCTCGCAGGCACACTCTCCCTCGCACGCACACTCTCCCTCGCACGCACACTCTCCCTCGCACGCACACTCTCCCTCGCACACACAGACAGAGACACACACACGCTCTCCCTCACACACACACTCTCCCTCACACACACACTCTCCCTCACACACACACTCTCCCTCACACACACAGACAGAGACACACACACACACTCCCTCGCACACACGCTCTCCCTCGCACACACACTCTCCCTCGCACGCACACTCTCCCTCGCACACACAGACAGAGACACACACACGCTCTCCCTCGCACGCACACTCTCCCTCGCACACACAGACAGAGACACACACACGCTCTCCCTCGCACACACGCTCTCCCTCGCACACACGCTCTCCCTCGCACACAGAGACAGAGACACACACACGCTCTCCCTCGCACACATGCTCTCCCTCGCACACACGCTCTCCCTCGCACACACTCTCTCCCTCGCACACACACTCTCCCTCGCACACACAGACAGAGACACACACACGCTCTCCCTCGCACGCACACTCTCCCTCGCACACACAGACAGAGACACACACACTCTCTCCCTCGCACACCCGCTCTCCCTCGCACACACAGACAGAGAAAACACACACTCTCCCTCCCGCGCACACTCTCCCTCGCGCGCACTCTCTCCCTCGCGCGCACTCTCTCCCTCGCGCGCACTCTCTCCCTCGCGCGCACTCTCTCCCTCGCGCGCACTCTCTCCCTCGCGCGCACTCTCTCCCTCGCGCGCACTCTCTCCCTCGCGCGCACTCTCTCCCTCGCGCGCACTCTCTCCCTCGCGCGCACTCTCTCCCTCGCGCGCACTCTCTCCCTCGTGCGCACTCTCTCCCTCGCGCGAACTCTCTCCCTCACGCGCACTATCCCTCACACACCCACACTCCATCACACACACACTCTCCCGCACACACACACACTCCCTCACACACACACTCACCCTCACACACACACTCTCCCTCACACACACACAGAGACACACAAACACACAGAGACACACACACTCTCCCTCACACACACACTCTCCCTCACACACACACACAGAGACACACAAACACACCGAGACACACACACACTCACCCTCACACACACACTCTCCCTCACACACACACACTCCCTCACACACACACTCTCCCTCACACACACACTCTCCCTCACACACACAGACAGAGACACACACACTCTCTCCCTCGCGCGCACTCTCAACCTCGCGTGCACTCTCTCCCTCGCCCGCACTCCCTCCCTCGCGCGCACTGCCTCCCTCGCGCGCACTCTCTCCCTCGCGCGCACGCTCTCCCTCGCGCGCACTCTCTCCCTCGCGCGCACTCTCTCCCTAGCGCGCACTCTCTCCCTCACACACACACACTCCCTCACACACACACACTCCCTCACACACACACTCTCCCTCACACACACAGACAGAGACACACACACACTCTCCCTCACACACACTCTCTCCCTCACACACACACTCTCCCTCACACACACACAGACAGAGAGACACACACACTCTCCCTCACACACACACTCTCCCTCACACACACACTCTCCCTCACACACACACTCTCCCTCACACACACACTCTCCCTCACACACACACACTCTCCCTCACACACACACTCTCCCTCACACACACACTCTCCCTCACACACACACACTCCCTCACACACACAGACAGAGACACACACACACTCTCCCTCACACACACACTCTCCCTCACACACACACTCTCCCTCACACACACACTCTCCCTCACACACACAGAGAGAGACACACACACACTCTCCCTCACACACACACTCTCCCTCACACACACAGAGAGAGACACACACACTCTCCCTCACACACAGAGACACACACACACTCTCCCTCACACACACACTCTCCCTCACAAACACACTCTCCCTCACACACACACTCTCCCTCACACACACACTCTCCCTCACACACACACTCTCCCTCAAAAACACACTCTCCCTCACAAGCACACTCTCCCTCACACACATAGACAGAGACACACACACACTCTCCCTCGCGCGCACTCTCTCCCTCGCGCGCCCTCTCTCCCTCGCGCGCAGTCTCTCCCTCGCGCGCACTCTCTACCTCGCGCGCACTCTCTCCCTCGCGCGAACTCTCTCCCTCGCGCGAACTCTCTCCATGGCGCGCTCTCTCCCTCACACACCCACACTCCATCACACACACACTCTCCCTCACACACACACTCTCCCTCACACACACACACTCCCTCACACACACACTCACCCTCACACACACACTCTCCCTCACACACACACACAGAGACACACACACAGACAGAGACACACACACTCTCTCCCTCGCGCGCACTCTCAACCTCGCGTGCACTCTCTCCCTCGCGCGCACTCCCTCCCTCGCGCGCACTGCCTCCCTCGCGCGCACTCTCTCCCTCGCGCGCACTCTCTCCCTCGCGCGCACGCTCTCCCTCGCGCGCACTCTCTCCCTCACACACACACGCTCTCCCTCACACACACACACTCCCTCACACACACACACTCCCTCACACACACACTCTCCCTCACACACACAGACAGAGACACACACACACTCTCCCTCACACACACTCTCTCCCTCACACACACACTCTCCCTCACACACACACTCTCCCTTACACACACACACTCCCTCACACACACACTCCCTCACACACACACTCTCCCTCACACACACAGACAGAGACACACACACTCTCCCTCACACACAGAGACACACACACACTCTCCCTCACACACACACTCTCCCTCACAAACACACTCTCCCTCACACACACCCTCTCCCTCACACACACAGAGAGAGACACACACAAACTCTCCCTCACACACACAGACAGAGACACACACACAATCTCCCTCACACACACACTCTCCCTCACACACACACTCTCCCTCACACACGCACTCTCTACCTCGCGCGCACTCTCTCCCTCGTGCGCACTCTCTCCCTCGCACGCACACTCTCCCTCGCACGCACACTCTCCCTCGCACGCACACTCTCCCTCGCACACACAGACAGAGACGCACACACGCACTCCCTCGCACACACGGACTCCCTCGCATACACGTTCTCCCTCGCACACACGCTCTCCCTCGCACACCCGCTCTGCCTCGCACACACAGACAGAGAAAACACACACTCTCCCTCCCACGCACACTCTCCCTCCCACGCACACTCTCCCTCCCACGCACACTCTCCCTCCCGCGCACACTCTCCCTCCCGGGCACACTCTCCCTCGCACACACGCTCTCCCTCGCACACCCGCTCTGCCTCGCACACACAGACAGAGAAAACACACACTCTCCCTCCCACGCACACTCTCCCTCCCACGCACACTCTCCCTCCCGCGCACACTCTCCCTCCCGCGCACACTCTCCCTCCCGGGCACACTCTCCCTCGCGCGCACTCTCTCCCTCGCGCGCACTCTCTCCCTCGCGCGCACTCTCTCCCTCGCGCGCACTCTCTCCCTCGCGCGCACTCTCTCCCTCGCGCGCACTCTCTCCCTCGTGCGCACTCTCTCCCTCGCGCGAACTCTCTCCCTCACGCGCACTATCCCTCACACACCCACACTCCATCACACACACACTCTCCCGCACACACACACACTCCCTCACACACACACTCACCCTCACACACACACTCTCCCTCACACACACACAGAGACACACAAACACACAGAGACACACACACTCTCCCTCACACACACACTCTCCCTCACACACACACACACAGACACACAAACACACAGAGACACACACACACTCACCCTCACACACACACTCTCCCTCACACACACACACTCCCTCACACACACACTCTCCCTCACACACACACTCTCCCTCACACACACAGACAGAGACACACACACTCTCTCCCTCGCGCGCACTCTCAACCTCGCGTGCACTCTCTCCCTCGCCCGCACTCCCTCCCTCGCGCGCACTGCCTCCCTCGCGCGCACTCTCTCCCTCGCGCGCACGCTCTCCCTCGCGCGCACTCTCTCCCTCGCGCGCACGCTCTCCCTCGCGCGCACTCTCTCCCTAGCGCGCACTCTCTCCCTCACACACACACACTCCCTCACACACACACACTCCCTCACACACACACTCTCCCTCACACACACAGACAGAGACACACACACACTCTCCCTCACACACACTCTCTCCCTCACACACACACTCTCCCTCACACACACACAGACAGAGAGACACACACACTCTCCCTCACACACACACTCTCCCTCACACACACACTCTCCCTCACACACACACTCTCCCTCACACACACACTCTCCCTCACACACACACACTCTCCCTCACACACACACTCTCCCTCACACACACACTCTCCCTCACACACACACACTCCCTCACACACACAGACAGAGACACACACACACTCTCCCTCACACACACACTCTCCCTCACACACACACTCTCCCTCACACACACACTCTCCCTCACACACACACTCTCCCTCACACACACAGACAGAGACACACACACACTCTCCCTTGCACACACACTCTCCCTCACACACACAGAGAGAGACACACACACTCTCCCTCACACACAGAGACACACACACACTCTCCCTCACACACACACTCTCCCTCACAAACACACTCTCCCTCACACACACACTCTCCCTCACACACACACTCTCCCTCACACACACACTCTCCCTCAAAAACACACTCTCCCTCACAAGCACACTCTCCCTCACACACATAGACAGAGACACACACACACTCTCCCTCGCGCGCACTCTCTCCCTCGCGCGCCCTCTCTCCCTCGCGCGCAGTCTCTCCCTCGCGCGCACTCTCTACCTCGCGCGAACTCTCTCCCTCGCGCGAACTCTCTCCCTCGCGCGAACTCTCTCCATGGCGCGCTCTCTCCCTCACACACCCACACTCCATCACACACACACTCTCCCTCACACACACACTCTCCCTCACACACACACACTCCCTCACACACACACTCACCCTCACACACACACTCTCCCTCACACACACACACAGAGACACACACACAGACAGAGACACACACACTCTCTCCCTCGCGCGCACTCTCAACCTCGCGTGCACTCTCTCCCTCGCGCGCACTCCCTCCCTCGCGCGCACTGCCTCCCTCGCGCGCACTCTCTCCCTCGCGCGCACGCTCTCCCTCGCGCGCACTCTCTCCCTCACACACACACGCTCTCCCTCACACACACACACTCCCTCACACACACACACTCCCTCACACACACACTCTCCCTCACACACACAGACAGAGACACACACACACTCTCCCTCACACACACTCTCTCCCTCGCGCGCACTCTCTCCCTCACACACACACGCTCTCCCTCACACACACACACTCCCTCACACACACACTCTCCCTCACACACACACTCTCCCTCACACACACACTCTCCCTTACACACACACACTCCCTCACACACACACTCCCTCACACACACACTCTCCCTCACACACACAGACAGAGACACACACACACTCTCCCTCACACACACTCTCTCCCTCGCGCGCACTCTCTCCCTCACACAAACACACTCTCCCTCACACACACCCTCTCCCTCACACACACAGAGAGAGACACACACAAACTCTCCCTCACACACACAGACAGAGACACACACACAATCTCCCTCACACACACACTCTCCCTCACACACACACTCTCCCTCACACACACACTCTCCCTCACACACGCACTCTCTACCTCGCGCGCACTCTCTCCCTCGTGCGCACTCTCTCCCTCGCACGCACACTCTCCCTCGCACGCACACTCTCCCTCGCACGCACACTCTCCCTCGCACACACAGACAGAGACGCACACACGCACTCCCTCGCACACACGGACTCCCTCGCATACACGTTCTCCCTCGCACACACGCTCTCCCTCGCACACCCGCTCTGCCTCGCACACACAGACAGAGAAAACACACACTCTCCCTCCCACGCACACTCTCCCTCCCACGCACACTCTCCCTCCCACGCACACTCTCCCTCCCGCGCACACTCTCCCTCCCGGGCACACTCTCCCTCGCACACACGCTCTCCCTCGCACACCCGCTCTGCCTCGCACACACAGACAGAGAAAACACACACTCTCCCTCCCACGCACACTCTCCCTCCCGCGCACACTCTCCCTCCCGGGCACACTCTCCCTCGCGCGCACTCTCTCCCTCGCTCACACTCTCTCCCTCGCGCACACGCTCCCTCCCGCGCACACTCTCCCTCGCGCGCACTCTCTCCCTCGCGCGCACTCTCTCCCTCGCGCGCACTCTCTCCCTCGCGCGCACTCGCTCCCTCGCGCGCACTCTCTCCCGCGAGCGCACTCTCTCCCTCGCGCGCACTCTCCCCCTCGCGCGCACTCTCTCCCTCGCGCGCACTCTCTCTCTCGCGCGCACACTCTCCCTCGCACATACCCTCCCTCGCACGCACACTCTCCCTCGCACGCACACTCTCCCTCGCACGCACACTCTCCCTCACACACACAGACAGAGACACACACACGCTCTCCCTCACATACACACTCTCCCTCAGACACACAGACAGAGACACACACACACTCCCTCGCACACACGCACTCCCTCGCACACACGCACTCCCTCGCACACACGCTCTCCCTCGCACACACGCTCTCCCTCGCACACACGATCTCCCTCGCACACACGAGCTCCCTCGCACACACGCTCTCCCTCGCACACACAGACAGAGAAAACACACACTCTCCCTCCCGCGCACACTCTCCCTCCCGCGCACACTCTCCCTCCCGCGCACACTCTCCCTCCCGCGCACAATCTCCCTCGCGCGCACTCTCTCCCTCGCGCGCACACTCTCCCTCGCGCGCACTCTCTCCCTCGCGCGCACTCTCTCCCTCGCGCGCACTCTCTCCCTCGCGCGCACTCTCTCCCTCGCGCGCACTCTCTCCCTCGCGCGCACTCTCTCCCTCGCGCGCACTCTCTCCCTCGCGCGCACTCTCTCTCTCGCGCGCAAACTCTCCCTCGCGCGCACTCTCTCCCTCGCGCGCACTCTCTCCCTCGCGCGCACTCTCTCCCTCGCGCGCACTCTCTCCCTCGCGCGCACTCTCTCCCTCGCGCGCACTCTCTCCCTCGCGCGCACTCTCTCCCTCGCGCGAACTCTCTCCCTCGCGCGATGCTCTCCCTCACGCGCACTATCCCTCTCACGCCCACACTCCGTCACACACACACTCTGCCTCACACACACACACTCCCTCACACACACACTCTCCCTCACACACACACACTCTCCCTCACACACACACACTCTCCCTCACACACACACACTCTCCCTCACACACACACACTCCCTCACACACACACTCTCCCTCACACACACAGACAGAGACGCACACACGCACTCCCTCACACACACGCTCTCCCTCACACACACTTTCTCCCTCGCACACACGCTCTCCCTCGCACACACGCTCTCCCTCGCACACACAGACAGAGAAAACACACTCTCCCTCCCACGCACACTCTCCCTCCCACGCACACTCTCCCTCCCACGCACTCTCCCTCCCGCGCACACTCTTACTCCCGCGCACACTCTCCCTCGCGCGCACTCTCTCCCTCGCGCGCACTCTCTCCCTCGCGCGCACTCTCTCCCTCGCGCGCACTCTCCCCCTCGCGCGCACTCTCCCCCTCGCGCGCACTCTCTCCCTCGCGCGCACTCTCTCCCTCGCGCGCACACTCTCCCTCGCAGGCACACTCTCCCTCGCACGCACACTCTCCCTCGCACGCACACTCTCCCTCGCACGCACACTCTCCCTCGCACACACAGACAGAGACACACACACGCTCTCCCTCACACACACACTCTCCCTCACACACACACTCTCCCTCACACACACACTCTCCCTCACACACACAGACAGAGACACACACACACACTCCCTCGCACACACGCTCTCCCTCGCACACACACTCTCCCTCGCACGCACACTCTCCCTCGCACACACAGACAGAGACACACACACGCTCTCCCTCGCACGCACACTCTCCCTCGCACACACAGACAGAGACACACACACGCTCTCCCTCGCACACACGCTCTCCCTCGCACACACGCTCTCCCTCGCACACAGAGACAGAGACACACACACGCTCTCCCTCGCACACACGCTCTCCCTCGCACACACGCTCTCCCTCGCACACACTCTCTCCCTCGCACGCACACTCTCTCTCGCACACACAGACAGAGACACACACACGCTCTCCCTCGCACACATGCTCTCCCTCGCACACACGCTCTCCCTCGCACACACTCTCTCCCTCGCACACACACTCTCCCTCGCACACACAGACAGAGACACACACACGCTCTCCCTCGCACGCACACTCTCCCTCGCACACACAGACAGAGACACACACACTCTCTCCCTCGCACACCCGCTCTCCCTCGCACACACAGACAGAGAAAACACACACTCTCCCTCCCGCGCACACTCTCCCTCGCGCGCACTCTCTCCCTCGCGCGCACTCTCTCCCTCGCGCGCACTCTCTCCCTCGCGCGCACTCTCTCCCTCGCGCGCACTCTCTCCCTCGCGCGCACTCTCTCCCTCGCGCGCACTCTCTCCCTCGCGCGCACTCTCTCCCTCGCGCGCACTCTCTCCCTCGCGCGCACTCTCTCCCTCGTGCGCACTCTCTCCCTCGCGCGAACTCTCTCCCTCACGCGCACTATCCCTCACACACCCACACTCCATCACACACACACTCTCCCGCACACACACACACTCCCTCACACACACACTCACCCTCACACACACACTCTCCCTCACACACACACAGAGACACACAAACACACAGAGACACACACACTCTCCCTCACACACACACTCTCCCTCACACACACACACAGAGACACACAAACACACCGAGACACACACACACTCACCCTCACACACACACTCTCCCTCACACACACACACTCCCTCACACACACACTCTCCCTCACACACACACTCTCCCTCACACACACAGACAGAGACACACACACTCTCTCCCTCGCGCGCACTCTCAACCTCGCGTGCACTCTCTCCCTCGCCCGCACTCCCTCCCTCGCGCGCACTGCCTCCCTCGCGCGCACTCTCTCCCTCGCGCGCACGCTCTCCCTCGCGCGCACTCTCTCCCTCGCGCGCACTCTCTCCCTAGCGCGCACTCTCTCCCTCACACACACACACTCCCTCACACACACACACTCCCTCACACACACACTCTCCCTCACACACACAGACAGAGACACACACACACTCTCCCTCACACACACTCTCTCCCTCACACACACACTCTCCCTCACACACACACAGACAGAGAGACACACACACTCTCCCTCACACACACACTCTCCCTCACACACACACTCTCCCTCACACACACACTCTCCCTCACACACACACTCTCCCTCACACACACACACTCTCCCTCACACACACACTCTCCCTCACACACACACTCTCCCTCACACACACACACTCCCTCACACACACAGACAGAGACACACACACACTCTCCCTCACACACACACTCTCCCTCACACACACACTCTCCCTCACACACACAGAGAGAGACACACACACACTCTCCCTCACACACACACTCTCCCTCACACACACAGAGAGAGACACACACACTCTCCCTCACACACAGAGACACACACACACTCTCCCTCACACACACACTCTCCCTCACAAACACACTCTCCCTCACACACACACTCTCCCTCACACACACACTCTCCCTCACACACACACTCTCCCTCAAAAACACACTCTCCCTCACAAGCACACTCTCCCTCACACACATAGACAGAGACACACACACACTCTCCCTCGCGCGCACTCTCTCCCTCGCGCGCCCTCTCTCCCTCGCGCGCAGTCTCTCCCTCGCGCGCACTCTCTACCTCGCGCGCACTCTCTCCCTCGCGCGAACTCTCTCCCTCGCGCGAACTCTCTCCATGGCGCGCTCTCTCCCTCACACACCCACACTCCATCACACACACACTCTCCCTCACACACACACTCTCCCTCACACACACACACTCCCTCACACACACACTCACCCTCACACACACACTCTCCCTCACACACACACACAGAGACACACACACAGACAGAGACACACACACTCTCTCCCTCGCGCGCACTCTCAACCTCGCGTGCACTCTCTCCCTCGCGCGCACTCCCTCCCTCGCGCGCACTGCCTCCCTCGCGCGCACTCTCTCCCTCGCGCGCACTCTCTCCCTCGCGCGCACGCTCTCCCTCGCGCGCACTCTCTCCCTCACACACACACGCTCTCCCTCACACACACACACTCCCTCACACACACACACTCCCTCACACACACACTCTCCCTCACACACACAGACAGAGACACACACACACTCTCCCTCACACACACTCTCTCCCTCACACACACACTCTCCCTCACACACACACTCTCCCTTACACACACACACTCCCTCACACACACACTCCCTCACACACACACTCTCCCTCACACACACAGACAGAGACACACACACTCTCCCTCACACACAGAGACACACACACACTCTCCCTCACACACACACTCTCCCTCACAAACACACTCTCCCTCACACACACCCTCTCCCTCACACACACAGAGAGAGACACACACAAACTCTCCCTCACACACACAGACAGAGACACACACACAATCTCCCTCACACACACACTCTCCCTCACACACACACTCTCCCTCACACACACACTCTCCCTCACACACGCACTCTCTACCTCGCGCGCACTCTCTCCCTCGTGCGCACTCTCTCCCTCGCACGCACACTCTCCCTCGCACGCACACTCTCCCTCGCACGCACACTCTCCCTCGCACACACAGACAGAGACGCACACACGCACTCCCTCGCACACACGGACTCCCTCGCATACACGTTCTCCCTCGCACACACGCTCTCCCTCGCACACCCGCTCTGCCTCGCACACACAGACAGAGAAAACACACACTCTCCCTCCCACGCACACTCTCCCTCCCACGCACACTCTCCCTCCCACGCACACTCTCCCTCCCGCGCACACTCTCCCTCCCGGGCACACTCTCCCTCGCACACACGCTCTCCCTCGCACACCCGCTCTGCCTCGCACACACAGACAGAGAAAACACACACTCTCCCTCCCACGCACACTCTCCCTCCCACGCACACTCTCCCTCCCGCGCACACTCTCCCTCCCGCGCACACTCTCCCTCCCGGGCACACTCTCCCTCGCGCGCACTCTCTCCCTCGCGCGCACTCTCTCCCTCGCGCGCACTCTCTCCCTCGCGCGCACTCTCTCCCTCGCGCGCACTCTCTCCCTCGCGCGCACTCTCTCCCTCGTGCGCACTCTCTCCCTCGCGCGAACTCTCTCCCTCACGCGCACTATCCCTCACACACCCACACTCCATCACACACACACTCTCCCGCACACACACACACTCCCTCACACACACACTCACCCTCACACACACACTCTCCCTCACACACACACAGAGACACACAAACACACAGAGACACACACACTCTCCCTCACACACACACTCTCCCTCACACACACACACACAGACACACAAACACACAGAGACACACACACACTCACCCTCACACACACACTCTCCCTCACACACACACACTCCCTCACACACACACTCTCCCTCACACACACACTCTCCCTCACACACACAGACAGAGACACACACACTCTCTCCCTCGCGCGCACTCTCAACCTCGCGTGCACTCTCTCCCTCGCCCGCACTCCCTCCCTCGCGCGCACTGCCTCCCTCGCGCGCACTCTCTCCCTCGCGCGCACGCTCTCCCTCGCGCGCACTCTCTCCCTCGCGCGCACGCTCTCCCTCGCGCGCACTCTCTCCCTAGCGCGCACTCTCTCCCTCACACACACACACTCCCTCACACACACACACTCCCTCACACACACACTCTCCCTCACACACACAGACAGAGACACACACACACTCTCCCTCACACACACTCTCTCCCTCACACACACACTCTCCCTCACACACACACAGACAGAGAGACACACACACTCTCCCTCACACACACACTCTCCCTCACACACACACTCTCCCTCACACACACACTCTCCCTCACACACACACTCTCCCTCACACACACACACTCTCCCTCACACACACACTCTCCCTCACACACACACTCTCCCTCACACACACACACTCCCTCACACACACAGACAGAGACACACACACACTCTCCCTCACACACACACTCTCCCTCACACACACACTCTCCCTCACACACACACTCTCCCTCACACACACACTCTCCCTCACACACACAGACAGAGACACACACACACTCTCCCTTGCACACACACTCTCCCTCACACACACAGAGAGAGACACACACACTCTCCCTCACACACAGAGACACACACACACTCTCCCTCACACACACACTCTCCCTCACAAACACACTCTCCCTCACACACACACTCTCCCTCACACACACACTCTCCCTCACACACACACTCTCCCTCAAAAACACACTCTCCCTCACAAGCACACTCTCCCTCACACACATAGACAGAGACACACACACACTCTCCCTCGCGCGCACTCTCTCCCTCGCGCGCCCTCTCTCCCTCGCGCGCAGTCTCTCCCTCGCGCGCACTCTCTACCTCGCGCGAACTCTCTCCCTCGCGCGAACTCTCTCCCTCGCGCGAACTCTCTCCATGGCGCGCTCTCTCCCTCACACACCCACACTCCATCACACACACACTCTCCCTCACACACACACTCTCCCTCACACACACACACTCCCTCACACACACACTCACCCTCACACACACACTCTCCTCACACACACACACAGAGACACACACACAGACAGAGACACACACACTCTCTCCCTCGCGCGCACTCTCAACCTCGCGTGCACTCTCTCCCTCGCGCGCACTCCCTCCCTCGCGCGCACTGCCTCCCTCGCGCGCACTCTCTCCCTCGCGCGCACTCTCTCCCTCGCGCGCACGCTCTCCCTCGCGCGCACTCTCTCCCTCACACACACACGCTCTCCCTCACACACACACACTCCCTCACACACACACACTCCTCACACACACACTCTCTCCCTCACACACACAGACAGAGACACACACACACTCTCCCTCACACACACTCTCTCCCTCGCGCGCACTCTCTCCCTCACACACACACGCTCTCCCTCACACACACACACTCCCTCACACACACACTCTCCCTCACACACACACTCTCCCTCACACACACACTCTCCCTTACACACACACACTCCCTCACACACACACTCCCTCACACACACACTCTCCCTCACACACACAGACAGAGACACACACACACTCTCCCTCACACACACTCTCTCCCTCGCGCGCACTCTCTCCCTCACACAAACACACTCTCCCTCACACACACCCTCTCCCTCACACACACAGAGAGAGACACACACAAACTCTCCCTCACACACACAGACAGAGACACACACACAATCTCCCTCACACACACACTCTCCCTCACACACACACTCTCCCTCACACACACACTCTCCCTCACACACGCACTCTCTACCTCGCGCGCACTCTCTCCCTCGTGCGCACTCTCTCCCTCGCACGCACACTCTCCCTCGCACGCACACTCTCCCTCGCACGCACACTCTCCCTCGCACACACAGACAGAGACGCACACACGCACTCCCTCGCACACACGGACTCCCTCGCATACACGTTCTCCCTCGCACACACGCTCTCCCTCGCACACCCGCTCTGCCTCGCACACACAGACAGAGAAAACACACACTCTCCCTCCCACGCACACTCTCCCTCCCACGCACACTCTCCCTCCCACGCACACTCTCCCTCCCGCGCACACTCTCCCTCCCGGGCACACTCTCCCTCGCACACACGCTCTCCCTCGCACACCCGCTCTGCCTCGCACACACAGACAGAGAAAACACACACTCTCCCTCCCACGCACACTCTCCCTCCCGCGCACACTCTCCCTCCCGGGCACACTCTCCCTCGCGCGCACTCTCTCCCTCGCTCACACTCTCTCCCTCGCGCACACGCTCCCTCCCGCGCACACTCTCCCTCGCGCGCACTCTCTCCCTCGCGCGCACTCTCTCCCTCGCGCGCACTCTCTCCCTCGCGCGCACTCGCTCCCTCGCGCGCACTCTCTCCCGCGAGCGCACTCTCTCCCTCGCGCGCACTCTCCCCCTCGCGCGCACTCTCTCCCTCGCGCGCACTCTCTCTCTCGCGCGCACACTCTCCCTCGCACATACCCTCCCTCGCACGCACACTCTCCCTCGCACGCACACTCTCCCTCGCACGCACACTCTCCCTCACACACACAGACAGAGACACACACACGCTCTCCCTCACATACACACTCTCCCTCAGACACACAGACAGAGACACACACACACTCCCTCGCACACACGCACTCCCTCGCACACACGCACTCCCTCGCACACACGCTCTCCCTCGCACACACGCTCTCCCTCGCACACACGATCTCCCTCGCACACACGAGCTCCCTCGCACACACGCTCTCCCTCGCACACACAGACAGAGAAAACACACACTCTCCCTCCCGCGCACACTCTCCCTCCCGCGCACACTCTCCCTCCCGCGCACACTCTCCCTCCCGCGCACAATCTCCCTCGCGCGCACTCTCTCCCTCGCGCGCACACTCTCCCTCGCGCGCACTCTCTCCCTCGCGCGCACTCTCTCCCTCGCGCGCACTCTCTCCCTCGCGCGCACTCTCTCCCTCGCGCGCACTCTCTCCCTCGCGCGCACTCTCTCCCTCGCGCGCACTCTCTCTCTCGCGCGCAAACTCTCCCTCGCGCGCACTCTCTCCCTCGCGCGCACTCTCTCCCTCGCGCGCACTCTCTCCCTCGCGCGCACTCTCTCCCTCGCGCGCACTCTCTCCCTCGCGCGCACTCTCTCCCTCGCGCGCACTCTCTCCCTCGCGCGCACTCTCTCCCTCGCGCGAACTCTCTCCCTCGCGCGTGCTCTCCCTCACGCGCACTATCCCTCTCACGCCCACACTCCGTCACACACACACTCTGCCTCACACACACACACTCCCTCACACACACACTCTCCCTCACACACACACACTCTCCCTCACACACACACACTCTCCCTCACACACACACACTCTCCCTCACACACACACACTCCCTCACACACACACTCTCCCTCACACACACAGACAGAGACGCACACACGCACTCCCTCACACACACGCTCTCCCTCACACACACTTTCTCCCTCGCACACACGCTCTCCCTCGCACACACGCTCTCCCTCGCACACACAGACAGAGAAAACACACTCTCCCTCCCACGCACACTCTCCCTCCCACGCACACTCTCCCTCCCACGCACTCTCCCTCCCGCGCACACTCTTACTCCCGCGCACACTCTCCCTCGCGCGCACTCTCTCCCTCGCGCGCACTCTCTCCCTCGCGCGCACTCTCTCCCTCGCGCGCACTCTCTCCCTCGCGCGCACTCTCTCCCTCGCGCGCACTCTCTCCCTCGCGCGCACTCTCTCCCTCGCGCGCACGCTCTCCCTCGCGCGCACTCTCTCCCTCACACATACACGCTCTCCCTCACACACACACTCTCCCTCACACGCACACTCTCCCTCCCACGCACTCTCCCTCCCGCGCACACTCTCACTCCCGCGCACTCTCTCCCTCGCGCGCACTCTCTCCCTCGTGCGTACTCTCTTCTTCGCGCGCGCACTCTCTCCCTCGCGCGCACTCGCTCCCTCGCGTGCACTCTCTCCACCGCGCGCACTCTCTCCCTCGCGCGCTCTCTCTCCCTCGCGCACACTCTCTCCCTCGCGCGCACTCTCTCCCTCGCGCACACTCTCTCCCTCGCGCGCACTCTCTCCCTCGCGCGCACACTCTCCCTCGCACGCACACTCTCCCTCGCACACACAGACAGAGACACACACACGCTCTCCCTCACACACACACTCTCCCTCACACACACACTCTCCCTCACACACACAGATAGAGACGCACACACGCACTCCCTCGCACACACGCTCTCCCTCGCACACACGCTCTCCCTCGCACACACGCTCTCCCTCGCACACACGCTCTCCCTCGCACACACAGACAGAGAAAACACACACTCTCCCTCCCACGCACTCTCCCTCCCGCGCACACTCTTACTCCCGCGCACACTCTCCCTCGCGCGCACTCTCTCCCTCGCGCGCCCTCTCTCCCTCGCGCGCACTCTCTCCCTCGCGCGTACTCTCTCCTTCGCGCACGCGCACTCTCTCCCTCGCGCGCACTCTCTCCCTCGCTCGCACTCTCTCCCTCACGCGCACTCTCTCCCTCGCGCGCACGCTCTCCCTCGCGCGCACGCTCTCCCTCACACACACACGCTCTCCCTCACACACACACACTCTCCCACACACACACTCTCCCTCACACACACACTCTCCCTCACACACACACTCTCCCTCACACACACACAGAGACACACACACACTCTCCCTCACACACAGACAGAGACACACACACACTCTCCCTCACACACACACTCTCCCTCACAAACACACTCTCCCTCACACACACACTCTCCCTCACACACACAGACAGAGACTCACACACACTCTCCCTCACACACATAGACAGAGACACACACACACTCTCCCTCGCGCGCACTCTCTCCCTCGTGCGCACTCTCTCCCTCGCGCGCACTCTCTCCCTCGCGCGCACTCTCTCCCTCGCGCGCACTCTCTCCCTCGCGCGCACTCTCTCCCTCGCGCGCATTCTCTCCCTCGCGCGCACTCTCTACCTCGCGCGCACTCTCTACCTCGCACGCACACTCTCCCTCGCACGCACACTCTCCCTCGCACACACAGACAGAGACGCACACACGCTCTCCCTCACACACACACTCTCCCACACACACACAGACAGAGACACACACACACACTCCCTCGCACACACGCACTCCCTCGCACACACGCACTCCCTCGCACACACGCTCTCCCTCACGCGCACTATCCCTCACACACCCACACTCCATCACACACACACTCTCCCTCACACACACACACTCCCTCACACACACACACTCACCCTCACACACACACTCTCCCTCACACACACACACAGAGACACACAAACACACAGAGACACACACACACTCTCCCTCACACACACACTCTCCCTCACACACACACTCTCCCTCACACACACACACAGAGAGACACACACTCTCTCCCTCGCACGCACTCTCAACCTCGCGTGCACTCTCTCCCTCGCGCGCACTCCCTCCCTCGCGCGCACTGCCTCCCTCGCGCATACTCCCTCCCTCGCGCGCACTCCCTCCCTCGCGCGCACTCTCTCCCTCGCGCGCACTCTCTCCCTCGCGCGCACTCTCTCCCTCGCGCGCACTCTCTCCCTCGCGCGCACTCTCTCCCTCACACACACACACTCTCCCTCACACACACACTCTCCCTCACACACACACACACACAGAGACACACAAACACACAGAGACACACACACACTCTCCCTCACACACACACTCTCCCTCACACACACACTCTCCCTCAAACAGACAGATAGAGACAAACACACACTCTCCCTCACACACACACTCTCCCTCACACACACACTCTCCCTCACACACACAGACAGAGACACACACACTCTCCCTCACACACACACTCTCCCTCACACACACACACAGAGACACACAAACACACAGAGACACACACACTCTCTCCCTCGCGCGCACTCTCAACCTCGCGTGCACTCTCTCCCTCGCGCGCACTCCCTCCCTCGCGCGCACTGCCTCCCTCGCGCGCACTCCCTCGCGCGCACTCCCTCCCTCGCGTGCACTCTCTCCCTCGCGCGCACTCTCTCCCTCGCGCACACTCCCTCCCTCGCGCGCACTCCCTCCCTCGCGCGCACTCCCTCCCTCGCGCGCTCTCGCTCCCTCGCGCGCACTCTCTCCCTCGCGCGCACTCTCTCCCTCGCGCGCACTCTCTCCCTCGACTCACACTCTCCCTCGCACACACAGACAGAGACGCACACACGCACTCCCTCGCACACATGGACTCCCTCGCACACACGCACTCCCTCACACACACAGACAGAGACACAGACACAATCTCCCTCACACACACACTCTCCCTCAAACACACACTCTCCCTCACACACACACTCTCCCTCACACACACAGACAGAGACACACACACACTCTCCCTCGTGCGCACTCTACCTCGCGCGCACTCTCTCCCTCGAGCGCACACCCTCCCTCGCGCGCACACCCTCCCTCGCGCGCACTCTCTCCCTCGCGCTCACTCTCTCCCTCACGCACACACACTCTCCCTCACACACACACTCTCCCTCACACACACACTCTCCCTCACACACACACTCTCCCTCACACACACAGACAGAGACACACACATACTCTCCCTCACACACACACTCTCCCTCACAAACACACTCTCCCTCACACACACACTCTCCCTCACAAACACAGACAGAGACTCAGACACAATCTCCCTCACACACACACTCTCCCTCACACACACAGACAGAGAGACACACACACTCTCCCTCGCGCGCACTCTCACACTCCCTCACAGACACAGACAGAGACACACACACACTCTCCCTCACACACACTCTCTCCCTCACACACACTCTCCCTCACAAACACACTCTCCCTCACACACACACTCTCCCTCACACACACACAGACAGAGAGACACACACACTCTCCCTCACACACACACTCTCCCTCGCACACACAGACAGAGACACATACACACTCTCCCTCACACACACTCTCCCTCACACACACACTCTCCCTCACACACACTCTCTCCCTCACACACACTCTCCCTCACACACACACTCTCCCTCACACACACACTCTCCCTCACACACACACTCTCCCTCACACACACTCTCTCCCTCACGCACACACACTCCCTCACACACACACACTCCCTCACACACACACTCCCTCACACACACACTCTCCCTCACACACACAGACAGAGACACACACACACTCTCTCTCCCTCACACACACAGACAGAGACACACACACAATCTCCCTCACACACACACTCTCCCTCACACACACACTCTCCCTCACACACACACTCTCCCTCACACACATAGACAGAGACACACACACACTCTCCCTCGCGCGCACTCTCTCCCTCGCGCGCCCTCTCTCCCTCGCGCGCACTCTCTCCCTCGCGCGCCCTCTCTCCCTCGCGCACAGTCTCTCCCTCGCGCGCACTCTCTACCTCGCGCGCACTCTCTCCCTCGCGCGCACTCTCTCCCTCGCGCGCACTCTCTCCCTCGCGCGCACTCTCTCCCTCGCGCGCACTCTCTCCCTCGCACGCACACTCTCCCTCGCACGCACACTCTCCCTCGCACACACGCACTCCCTCGCACACATGCACTCCCTCGCACACACGCACTCCCTCGCACACACGCTCTCCCTCGCACACACGTTCTCCCTCGCACACACGCTCTCCCTCGCACACCCGTTCTGCCTCGCACACACACTCTCCCTCGCACACACAGACAGAGAAAACACACACTCTTCCTCCCACGCACACTCTCCCTCCCACGCACACTCTCCCTCCCACGCACACTCTCCCTCCCACGCACACTCTCCCTCGCGCGCACTCTCTCCCTCGCGCACACGCTCCCTCCCGCGCACACTCTCCCTCGCGCGCACTCTCTCCCTCGCGCGCACTCTCTCCCTCGCGTGCACTCGCTCCCTCGCGCGCACTCTTCCCCTCGCGCGCACTCTCTCCCTCGCGCGCACTCTCTCTCTCGCGCGCACACTCTCCCTCGCACATACTCTCCCTCGCACGCACACTCTCCCTCGCACGCACACTCTCCCTCGCACACACAGACAGAGACACACACACGCTCTCCCTCACATACACACTCTCCCTCACACACACAGACAGAGACACACACACACTCCCTCGCACACACGCACTCCCTCGCACACACGCACTCCCTCGCACACACGCTCTCCCTCGCACACACGCTCTCCCTCGCACACACACTCTCCCTCGCGCGCACTCTCTCCCTCGCGCGCACTCTCTCCTTCGCGCGCACTCTCTCCCTCGCGCGCACTCTCTCCCTCGCGCGCACTCTCTCCCTCGCGCGCACTCTCTCCCTCGCGCGCACTCTCTCCCTCGCGTGCACTCTCTCCCTCGCGCGCACTCTCTCCCTCGCACTCTCTCCCTCGTGCGCACTCTCTCCCTCGCGCGCACTCTCTCCCTCGTGCGCACTCCCTCTCTCTCGCGCGCACTCTCTCCCTAGCGCGCATTCTCTCCCTCGCGCGCACTCTCTCCCTCGCGCGCACTCTCTCCACCGTGCGCACTCTCTCCCTCGCGCGCACTCGCTCCCTCGCACTCTCTCCCTCGTGCGCACTCACTCCCTCGCGCGCACTCACTCCCTCGCGCGCACTCACTCCCTCGCGCGCACTCTCTCCCCCGCGCGCACTCTCTACCTCGCGCGCACTCTCTACCTCGCGCGCAGTCTCGCCCTCGTGCGTACTCTCTCCTTCGCGCACGCGCTCTCCCTCGCGTGCACGCTCTCCCTCGCGCGCACTCGCTCCCTCGCGCGCACTCTCTCCCTCGCGCGCACTCTCTCCCTCGCGCGCACTCTCTCCCTCGCGCGCACTCTCTCCCTCACGCGCACTCTCTCCCTCGCGCGCACTCTCTCTCTCGCGCGCACTCTCTCCCTAGCGCGCATTCTCTCCCTCGCGCGCACTCTCTCCCTCGCGCGCACTCTCTCCCTCGCGCGCACTATCCCTCACACACACACTCTCCATCACACACACACTCTCCCTCACACACACACTCCCTCACACACACACTCTCCCTCACACACACAGAGACACACAAACACACAGAGACACACACACACTCTCCCTCTCACACACACACTCTCCCTCACACACACACTCTCCCTCACACACACAGATAGAGACAAACACACACTCTCCCTCACGCACACACTCTCCCTCACACACACAGACAGAGACACACACACTCCCTCCCTCGTGCGCACTCCCTCCCTCGTGCGCACTCCCTCCCTCGCGCGCACTCTCTCCCTCGCGCGCACTCTCTCCCTCGCGGGCACTCTCTCCCTCGCGCGCACTCTCTCCCTCGCGCGCACTCTCTCCCTCGCGCGCACTCTCTCTCTCGCGCGCACTCTCTCCCTCGCGCGCACTCTCTCCCTCGCGCGCACTCTCTCCCCCGCGCGCACACTCTCCCTCGCGCGCACTCTCTCCCTCGCGCGCACTCTCTCCCTCGAGCGTACTCTCTCCTTCGCGCGCACTCTCTCCCTCGCGCGCACTCGCTCCCTCGCGCGCACTCTCTCCCTCGCACTCTCTCCCTCGTGCGCACTCTCTCCCTCGCGCGCACTCTCTCCCTCGTGCGCACTCGCTCCCTCGCGCGCACTCTCTCCCTCGCGCGCACTCTCTCCCTCGCGCGCACTCTCTCCCTCGCGCTCACTCTCTCCCCCGCGCGCACTCTCTCCCTCGCGCGCACTTTCTCCCTCGCGCGCACTATCCCTCACACACACACACTCCATCACACACACACTCTCTCTCACACACACACACTCTCCCTCACACACACTCTCCCTCACACACACACAGAGACACATTAACACACAGAGACACATACACACTCTCCCTCACACACACACTCTCCCTCACACACACACTCTCCCTCAAACACACAGATAGAGACAAACACACACTCTCCCTCACACACACACTCTCCCTCACACACACAGCCAGAGACACACACACTCTCTCCCTCGCGCGCACTTCCTCCCTCGCGCGCACTCGCTCCCTCGCGCGCACTCGCTCCCTCGCGCGCACTCGCTCCCTCGCGCGCACTCGCTCCCTCGCGCGCACTCTCTCCCTCGCGCGCACTCTCTCCCTCGCGCGCACTCTCTCTCTCGCGCGCACTCTCTCCCTAGCGCGCACTCTCTCCCTTGCGCGCACTCTCTCCCTCGCGCGCACTCTCTCCCTCGCGCGCACACTCTCCCTCGCGCGCAATCTCTCCCTCGCGCGCACTCTCTCCCCCGCGCGCACTCTGTCCCTCGCGCGCACTCTCTCCCTCGCGCGCACTCTCTCCCTCGCGCGCACACTCTCCCTCACACACACAGAGACACACAAACACACAGAGACACACACACACTCTCCCTCACACACACACTCTCCCTCACACACACACACACTCCCTCACACACACACTCTCCCTTACACACACAGAGACACACACACACTCTCCCTCACACACACACTCTCCCTCACACACACAGAGACACACAAACACACAGAGACACACACACACTCTCCCTCACACACACACTCTCCCTCACACACACAGATAGAGACAAACACACACTCTCCCTCACACACACACTCTCCCTCACACACACACTCTCCCTCACACACACACTCTCCCTCGCGCGCACTCTCTCCCTCACGCGCACTCTCTCCCTCGCGCGCACTCTCTCCCTCGCGCGCACTCTCTCCCTCGCGCGCACTCTCTCCCTCGAGCGCACATTCTCCCTCGCACGCACACTCTCCCTCGCACACACGCACTCCCTCGCACACATGCACTCCCTCGCACACACGCACTCCCTCGCACACACGCTCTCCCTCGCACACACGTTCTCCCTCGCACACACGCTCTCCCTCGCACACCCGTTCTGCCTCGCACACACACTCTCCCTCGCACACACAGACAGAGAAAACACACACTCTTCCTCCCACGCACACTCTCCCTCCCACGCACACTCTCCCTCCCACGCACACTCTCCCTCCCACGCACACTCTCCCTCGCGCGCACTCTCTCCCTCGCGCACACGCTCCCTCCCGCGCACACTCTCCCTCGCGCGCACTCTCTCCCTCGCGCGCACTCTCTCCCTCGCGCGCACTCGCTCCCTCGCGCGCACTCTTCCCCTCGCGCGCACTCTCTCCCTCGCGCGCACTCTCTCTCTCGCGCGCACACTCTCCCTCGCACATACTCTCCCTCGCACGCACACTCTCCCTCGCACGCACACTCTCCCTCGCACACACAGACAGAGACACACACACGCTCTCCCTCACATACACACTCTCCCTCACACACACAGACAGAGACACACACACACTCCCTCGCACACACGCACTCCCTCGCACACACGCACTCCCTCGCACACACGCTCTCCCTCGCACACACGCTCTCCCTCGCACACACACTCTCCCTCGCGCGCACTCTCTCCCTCGCGCGCACTCTCTCCTTCGCGCGCACTCTCTCCCTCGCGCGCACTCTCTCCCTCGCACTCTCTCCCTCGTGCGCACTCTCTCCCTCGCGCGCACTCTCTCCCTCGTGCGCACTCCCTCTCCCTCGCGCGCACTCTCTCCCTCGTGCGCACTCCCTCTCTCTCGCGCGCACTCTCTCCCTAGCGCGCATTCTCTCCCTCGCGCGCACTCTCTCCCTCGCGCGCACTCTCTCCACCGTGCGCACTCTCTCCCTCGCGCGCACTCGCTCCCTCGCACTCTCTCCCTCGTGCGCACTCACTCCCTCACGCGCACTCACTCCCTCGCGCGCACTCACTCCCTCGCGCGCACTCTCTCCCCCGCGCGCACTCTCTACCTCGCGCGCACTCTCTACCTCGCGCGCAGTCTCGCCCTCGTGCGTACTCTCTCCTTCGCGCGCGCGCTCTCCCTCGCGTGCACGCTCTCCCTCGCGCGCACTCGCTCCCTCGCGCGCACTCTCTCCCTCGCGCGCACTCTCTCCCTCGCGCGCACTCTCTCCCTCGCGCGCACTCTCTCCCTCACGCGCACTCTCTCCCTCGCGCGCACTCTCTCTCTCGCGCGCACTCTCTCCCTAGCGCGCATTCTCTCCCTCGCGCGCACTCTCTCCCTCGCGCGCACTCTCTCCCTCGCGCGCACTATCCCTCACACACACACTCTCCATCACACACACACTCTCCCTCACACACACACTCCCTCACACACACACTCTCCCTCACACACACAGAGACACACAAACACACAGAGACACACACACACTCTCCCTCTCACACACACACTCTCCCTCACACACACACTCTCCCTCACACACACAGATAGAGACAAACACACACTCTCCCTCACGCACACACTCTCCCTCACACACACAGACAGAGACACACACACTCCCTCCCTCGTGCGCACTCCCTCCCTCGTGCGCACTCCCTCCCTCGCGCGCACTCTCTCCCTCGCGCGCACTCTCTCCCTCGCGGGCACTCTCTCCCTCGCGCGCACTCTCTCCCTCGCGCGCACTCTCTCTCTCGCGCGCACTCTCTCCCTCGCGCGCACTCTCTCCCTCGCGCGCACTCTCTCCCCCGCGCGCACACTCTCCCTCGCGCGCACTCTCTCCCTCGCGCGCACTCTCTCCCTCGAGCGTACTCTCTCCTTCGCGCGCACTCTCTCCCTCGCGCGCACTCGCTCCCTCGCGCGCACTCTCTCCCTCGCACTCTCTCCCTCGTGCGCACTCTCTCCCTCGCGCGCACTCTCTCCCTCGCGCGCACTCGCTCCCTCGCGCGCACTCTCTCCCTCGCGCGCACTCTCTCCCTCGCGCGCACTCTCTCCCTCGCGCTCACTCTCTCCCCCGCGCGCACTCTCTCCCTCGCGCGCACTTTCTCCCTCGCGCGCACTATCCCTCACACACACACACTCCATCACACACACACTCTCTCTCACACACACACACTCTCCCTCACACACACTCTCCCTCACACACACACAGAGACACATTAACACACAGAGACACATACACACTCTCCCTCACACACACACTCTCCCTCACACACACACTCTCCCTCAAACACACAGATAGAGACAAACACACACTCTCCCTCACACACACACTCTCCCTCACACACACAGCCAGAGACACACACACTCTCTCCCTCGCGCGCACTTCCTCCCTCGCGCGCACTCGCTCCCTCGCGCGCACTCGCTCCCTCGCGCGCACTCGCTCCCTCGCGCGCACTCGCTCCCTCGCGCGCACTCTCTCCCTCGCGCGCACTCTCTCCCTCGCGCGCACTCTCTCCCTCGCGCGCACTCTCTCCCTCGCGCGCACTCTCTCCCTCGCGCGCACTCTCTCCCTCGCGCGCACTCTCTCCCTCGCGCGCGCAATCTCTCCCTCGCGCGCACTCTCTCCCTCGCGCGCACTCTCTCCCTCGCGCGCACTCTCTCCCTCGCGCGCACTCTCTCCCTCGCGCGCACTCTCTCCCTCGCGCGCACTCTATCCCTCGCGCGCACTCTCTCCCTCGCGCGCACTCTCTCCCTCGCGCGCACTCTCTCCCTCGCGCGCACTCTCCCCCTCGCGCGCACTCTCTCCCTCGCGCGCACTCTCTCCCTCGCGCGCACACTCTCCCGCGCGCACACTCTCCCTCGCGCGCACTCTCTCCCTCGCGCGCACTCTCACCCTCGCGCGCACTCTCTCCCTCGCGCGCACTCGCTCCCTCGCACTCTCTCCCTCGTGCGCACTCTCTCCCTCGCGCGCACTCTCTCCCTCGCGCGCACTCTCTCCCTCGCGCGCACTCTCTCGCTCGCGCGCACTCTCTCGCTCGCGCGCACTCTCTCCCTCGCGCGCACTCGCTCCCTCGCACTCTCTCCCTCGTGCGCACTCGCTCCCTCGCGCGCACTCGCTACCTCGCGCGCACTCTCTCCCTCGCGCGCAGTCTCTCCCTCGCGCGCAGTCTCTCCTTCGTGCGTACTCTCTCCCTCGCGTGCACTCTCTCCCTAGCGCGCATTCTCTCCCTCGCGCGCACTCTCTCCCTCGCGCGCACTCTCTCCCTCGCGCGCACTCTCTCCCTCGCGCGCACTCTCTCCCTCGCGCGCACTCTCTCCCTCGCGCGCACTCTCTCCCTCGCGCGCACTCTCTCCCTCGCGCGCACTCTCTCCCTCGCGCGCACTCTCTCCCCCGCGCGCACACTCTCCCTCGCGCGCACTCTCTCCCTCGCGCGCACTCTCTCCCTCGCGCGCACTCTCTCCCTCGCGCGCACTCTCTCCCTCGCGCGCACTCTCTCCCTCGCGCGCACACTCTCCCTCGCGCGCACACTCTCCCTCGCGCGCACTCTCTCCCTCGCGCGCACTCTCTCCCTCGCGCGCACTCTCTCCCTGGAGCGCACACTCTCCCTGGCGCGCACACTCTCCCTCGCGCGCACACTCTCCCTCGCGCGCACTCTCTCCCTCGCGCGCACTCTCTCCCTCGCGCGCACTCTCTCCCTCGCGCGCACTCTCTCCCTCGCGCGCACTCTCTCCCTCGCGCGCACTCTCTCCCTCGCGCGCACTCTCTCCCTCGCGCGCACTCTCTCCCTCGCGCGCGCTCTCTCCCTCGCGCGCGCTCTCTCCCTCGCGCGCGCACTCTCCCTCGCGCGCGCACTCTCTCCCTCGCGCGCACTCTCTCCCTCGCGGGCACTCTCTCCCTCGCGCGCACTCTCTCCCTCGCGCGCACTCTCTCCCTCGCGCGCACTCTCTCCCTCGCGCGCACTCTCTCTCTCGCGCGCACTCTCTCCCTCGCGCGCACTCTCTCCCTCGCGCGCACTCTCTCCCCCGCGCGCACACTCTCCCTCGCGCGCACTCTCTCCCTCGCGCGCACTCTCTCTCTCGCGCGCACACTCTCCCTCGCACATACTCTCCCTCGCACGCACACTCTCCCTCGCACGCACACTCTCCCTCGCACACACAGACAGAGACACACACACGCTCTCCCTCACATACACACTCTCCCTCACACACACAGACAGAGACACACACACACTCCCTCGCACACACGCACTCCCTCGCACACACGCACTCCCTCGCACACACGCTCTCCCTCGCACACACGCTCTCCCTCGCACACACACTCTCCCTCGCGCGCACTCTCTCCCTCGCGCGCACTCTCTCCTTCGCGCGCACTCTCTCCCTCGCGCGCACTCTCTCCCTCGCGTGCACTCTCTCCCTCGCGCGCACTCTCTCCCTCGCACTCTCTCCCTCGTGCGCACTCTCTCCCTCGCGCGCACTCTCTCCCTCGTGCGCACTCCCTCTCTCTCGCGCGCACTCTCTCCCTAGCGCGCATTCTCTCCCTCGCGCGCACTCTCTCCCTCGCGCGCACTCTCTCCACCGTGCGCACTCTCTCCCTCGCGCGCACTCGCTCCCTCGCACTCTCTCCCTCGTGCGCACTCACTCCCTCGCGCGCACTCACTCCCTCGCGCGCACTCACTCCCTCGCGCGCACTCTCTCCCCCGCGCGCACTCTCTACCTCGCGCGCACTCTCTACCTCGCGCGCAGTCTCGCCCTCGTGCGTACTCTCTCCTTCGCGCGCGCGCTCTCCCTCGCGTGCACGCTCTCCCTCGCGCGCACTCGCTCCCTCGCGCGCACTCTCTCCCTCGCGCGCACTCTCTCCCTCGCGCGCACTCTCTCCCTCGCGCGCACTATCCCTCACACACACACTCTCCATCACACACACACTCTCCCTCACACACACACTCCCTCACACACACACTCTCCCTCACACACACAGAGACACACAAACACACAGAGACACACACACACTCTCCCTCTCACACACACACTCTCCCTCACACACACACTCTCCCTCACACACACAGATAGAGACAAACACACACTCTCCCTCACGCACACACTCTCCCTCACACACACAGACAGAGACACACACACTCCCTCCCTCGTGCGCACTCCCTCCCTCGTGCGCACTCCCTCCCTCGCGCGCACTCTCTCCCTCGCGCGCACTCTCTCCCTCGCGGGCACTCTCTCCCTCGCGCGCACTCTCTCCCTCGCGCGCACTCTCTCCCTCGCGCGCACTCTCTCTCTCGCGCGCACTCTCTCCCTCGCGCGCACTCTCTCCCTCGCGCGCACTCTCTCCCCCGCGCGCACACTCTCCCTCGCGCGCACTCTCTCCCTCGCGCGCACTCTCTCCCTCGAGCGTACTCTCTCCTTCGCGCGCACTCTCTCCCTCGCGCGCACTCGCTCCCTCGCGCGCACTCTCTCCCTCGCACTCTCTCCCTCGTGCGCACTCTCTCCCTCGCGCGCACTCTCTCCCTCGTGCGCACTCGCTCCCTCGCGCGCACTCTCTCCCTCGCGCGCACTCTCTCCCTCGCGCGCACTCTCTCCCTCGCGCTCACTCTCTCCCCCGCGCGCACTCTCTCCCTCGCGCGCACTTTCTCCCTCGCGCGCACTATCCCTCACACACACACACTCCATCACACACACACTCTCTCTCACACACACACACTCTCCCTCACACACACTCTCCCTCACACACACACAGAGACACATTAACACACAGAGACACATACACACTCTCCCTCACACACACACTCTCCCTCACACACACACTCTCCCTCAAACACACAGATAGAGACAAACACACACTCTCCCTCACACACACACTCTCCCTCACACACACAGCCAGAGACACACACACTCTCTCCCTCGCGCGCACTTCCTCCCTCGCGCGCACTCGCTCCCTCGCGCGCACTCGCTCCCTCGCGCGCACTCGCTCCCTCGCGCGCACTCGCTCCCTCGCGCGCACTCGCTCCCTCGCGCGCACTCTCTCCCTCGCGCGCACTCTCTCCCTCGCGCGCACTCTCTCCCTCGCGCGCACTCTCTCCCTCGCGCGCGCAATCTCTCCCTCGCGCGCACTCTCTCCCTCGCGCGCACTCTCTCCCTCGCGCGCACTCTCTCCCTCGCGCGCACTCTGTCCGTCGCGCGCACTCTCTCCCCCGCGCGCACTCTGTCCCTCGCGCGCACTCTCTCCCTCGCGCGCACTCTCTCCCTCGCGCGCACACTCTCCCTCACACACACAGAGACACACAAACACACAGAGACACACACACACTCTCCCTCACACACACACTCTCCCTCACACACACAGAGACACACAAACACACAGAGACACACACACACTCTCCCTCACACACACACTCTCCCTCACACACACACTCTCCCTCACACACACACTCTCCCTCGCGCGCACTCTCTCCCTCGCGCGCACTCTCTCCCTCGCGCGCACTCTCTCCCTCGCGCGCACTCTCTCCCTCGCGCGCACTCTCTCCCTCGAGCGCACATTCTCCCTCGCGCGCACTCTCTCCCTCGCGCGCACTCTCTCCCTTGCGCGCACTCTCTCCCTCGCGCGCACTCTCTCCCTCGCGCGCACTCTCTCCCTCGCGCGCACTCTCTCCCTCGCGCGCACTCACTCCCTCGCGCGCACTCTCTCCCTCGCGCGCACACTCTCCCTCGCGCGCACTCTCTCCCTCGCGCGCACTCTCTCCCTCGCGCGCACTCTCTCCCTCGCGCGCACTCTCTCCCTCGCGCGCACTCTCTCCCTCGCGCGCACTCTCTCCCTCGCGCGCACTCTCTCCCTCGCGCGCACACTCTCCCTCGCGCGCACTCTCTCCCTCGCGCGCACTCTCACCCTCGCGCGCACTCTCTCCCTCGCGCGCACTCGCTCCCTCGCACTCTCTCCCTCGTGCGCACTCTCTCCCTCGCGCGCACTCTCTCCCTCGCGCGCACTCTCTCCCTCGCGCGCACTCTCGCTCGCGCGCACTCTCTCGCTCGCGCGCACTCTCTCCCTCGCGCGCACTCGCTCCCTCGCACTCTCTCCCTCGTGCGCACTCGCTCCCTCGCGCGCACTCGCTACCTCGCGCGCACTCTCTCCCTCGCGCGCACACTCTCCCTCGCGCGCACTCTCTCCCTCGCGCGCACTCTCACCCTCGCGCGCACTCTCTCCCTCGCGCGCACTCGCTCCCTCGCACTCTCTCCCTCGTGCGCACTCTCTCCCTCGCGCGCACTCTCTCCCTCGCGCGCACTCTCTCCCTCGCGCGCACTCTCTCGCTCGCGCGCACTCTCTCGCTCGCGCGCACTCTCTCCCTCGCGCGCACTCGCTCCCTCGCACTCTCTCCCTCGTGCGCACTCGCTCCCTCGCGCGCACTCGCTACCTCGCGCGCACTCTCTCCCTCGCGCGCAGTCTCTCCCTCGCGCGCAGTCTCTCCTTCGTGCGTACTCTCTCCCTCGCGTGCACTCTCTCCCTAGCGCGCATTCTCTCCCTCGCGCGCACTCTCTCCCTCGCGCGCACTCTCTCCCTCGCGCGCACTCTCTCCCTCGCGCGCACTCTCTCCCTCGCGCGCACTCTCTCCCTCGCGCGCACTCTCTCCCTCGCGCGCACTCTCTCCCTCGCGCGCACTCTCTCCCTCGCGCGCACTCTCTCGCTCGCGCGCACTCTCTCGCTCGCGCGCACTCTCTCCCTCGCGCGCACTCGCTCCCTCACACTCTCTCCCTCGCGCGCACTCTCCCCCTCGCGCGCACTCTCTCCCTCGCGCGCACTCTCTCCCTCGCGCGCACACTCTCCCTCGCGCGCACTCTCTCCCTCGCGCGCACTCTCACCCTCGCGCGCACTCTCTCCCTCGCGCGCACTCGCTCCCTCGCACTCTCTCCCTCGTGCGCACTCTCTCCCTCGCGCGCACTCTCTCCCTCGCGCGCACTCTCTCCCTCGCGCGCACTCTCTCGCTCGCGCGCACTCTCTCGCTCGCGCGCACTCTCTCCCTCGCGCGCACTCGCTCCCTCGCACTCTCTCCCTCGTGCGCACTCGCTCCCTCGCGCGCACTCGCTACCTCGCGCGCACTCTCTCCCTCGCGCGCAGTCTCTCCCTCGCGCGCAGTCTCTCCTTCGTGCGTACTCTCTCCCTCGCGTGCACTCTCTCCCTAGCGCGCATTCTCTCCCTCGCGCGCACTCTCTCCCTCGCGCGCACTCTCTCCCTCGCGCGCACTCTCTCCCTCGCGCGCACTCTCTCCCTCGCGCGCACTCTCTCCCTCGCGCGCACTCTCTCCCTCGCGCGCACTCTCTCCCTCGCGCGCACTCTCTCCCTCGCGCGCACTCTCTCCCCCGCGCGCACACTCTCCCTCGCGCGCACTCTCTCCCTCGCGCGCACTCTCTCCCTCGCGCGCACTCTCTCCCTCGCGCGCACTCTCTCCCTCGCGCGCACTCTCTCCCTCGCGCGCACACTCTCCCTCGCGCGCACACTCTCCCTCGCGCGCACTCTCTCCCTCGCGCGCACTCTCTCCCTCGCGCGCACTCTCTCCCTGGAGCGCACACTCTCCCTGGCGCGCACACTCTCCCTCGCGCGCACACTCTCCCTCGCGCGCACTCTCTCCCTCGCGCGCACTCTCTCCCTCGCGCGCACTCTCTCCCTCGCGCGCACTCTCTCCCTCGCGCGCACTCTCTCCCTCACGCGCACTCTCTCCCTCGCGCGCGCTCTCTCCCTCGCGCGCGCTCTCTCCCTCGCGCGCGCTCTCTCCCTCGCGCGCGCTCTCTCCCTCGCGCGCACTCTCTCCCCCGCGTGCACACTCTCCCTCGCGCGCACTCTCTCCCTCGCGCGCACTCTCTCTCTCGCGCGCACACTCTCCCTCGCACATACTCTCCCTCGCACGCACACTCTCCCTCGCACGCACACTCTCCCTCGCACACACAGACAGAGACACACACACGCTCTCCCTCACATACACACTCTCCCTCACACACACAGACAGAGACACACACACACTCCCTCGCACACACGCACTCCCTCGCACACACGCACTCCCTCGCACACACGCTCTCCCTCGCACACACGCTCTCCCTCGCACACACACTCTCCCTCGCGCGCACTCTCTCCCTCGCGCGCACTCTCTCCTTCGCGCGCACTCTCTCCCTCGCGCGCACTCTCTCCCTCGCGTGCACTCTCTCCCTCGCGCGCACTCTCTCCCTCGCACTCTCTCCCTCGTGCGCACTCTCTCCCTCGCGCGCACTCTCTCCCTCGTGCGCACTCCCTCTCTCTCGCGCGCACTCTCTCCCTAGCGCGCATTCTCTCCCTCGCGCGCACTCTCTCCCTCGCGCGCACTCTCTCCACCGTGCGCACTCTCTCCCTCGCGCGCACTCGCTCCCTCGCACTCTCTCCCTCGTGCGCACTCACTCCCTCGCGCGCACTCACTCCCTCGCGCGCACTCACTCCCTCGCGCGCACTCTCTCCCCCGCGCGCACTCTCTACCTCGCGCGCACTCTCTACCTCGCGCGCAGTCTCGCCCTCGTGCGTACTCTCTCCTTCGCGCGCGCGCTCTCCCTCGCGTGCACGCTCTCCCTCGCGCGCACTCGCTCCCTCGCGCGCACTCTCTCCCTCGCGCGCACTCTCTCCCTCGCGCGCACTCTCTCCCTCGCGCGCACTCTCTCCCTCGCGCGCACTCTCTCTCTCGCGCGCACTCTCTCCCTAGCGCGCATTCTCTCCCTCGCGCGCACTCTCTCCCTCGCGCGCACTCTCTCCCTCGCGCGCACTATCCCTCACACACACACTCTCCATCACACACACACTCTCCCTCACACACACACTCCCTCACACACACACTCTCCCTCACACACACAGAGACACACAAACACACAGAGACACACACACACTCTCCCTCTCACACACACACTCTCCCTCACACACACACTCTCCCTCACACACACAGATAGAGACAAACACACACTCTCCCTCACGCACACACTCTCCCTCACACACACAGACAGAGACACACACACTCCCTCCCTCGTGCGCACTCCCTCCCTCGTGCGCACTCCCTCCCTCGCGCGCACTCTCTCCCTCGCGCGCACTCTCTCCCTCGCGGGCACTCTCTCCCTCGCGCGCACTCTCTCCCTCGCGCGCACTCTCTCCCTCGCGCGCACTCTCTCTCTCGCGCGCACTCTCTCCCTCGCGCGCACTCTCTCCCTCGCGCGCACTCTCTCCCCCGCGCGCACACTCTCCCTCGCGCGCACTCTCTCCCTCGCGCGCACTCTCTCCCTCGAGCGTACTCTCTCCTTCGCGCGCACTCTCTCCCTCGCGCGCACTCGCTCCCTCGCGCGCACTCTCTCCCTCGCACTCTCTCCCTCGTGCGCACTCTCTCCCTCGCGCGCACTCTCTCCCTCGTGCGCACTCGCTCCCTCGCGCGCACTCTCTCCCTCGCGCGCACTCTCTCCCTCGCGCGCACTCTCTCCCTCGCGCTCACTCTCTCCCCCGCGCGCACTCTCTCCCTCGCGCGCACTTTCTCCCTCGCGCGCACTATCCCTCACACACACACACTCCATCACACACACACTCTCTCTCACACACACACACTCTCCCTCACACACACTCTCCCTCACACACACACAGAGACACATTAACACACAGAGACACATACACACTCTCCCTCACACACACACTCTCCCTCACACACACACTCTCCCTCAAACACACAGATAGAGACAAACACACACTCTCCCTCACACACACACTCTCCCTCACACACACAGCCAGAGACACACACACTCTCTCCCTCGCGCGCACTTCCTCCCTCGCGCGCACTCGCTCCCTCGCGCGCACTCGCTCCCTCGCGCGCACTCGCTCCCTCGCGCGCACTCGCTCCCTCGCGCGCACTCTCTCCCTCGCGCGCACTCTCTCCCTCGCGCGCACTCTCTCCCTCGCGCGCACTCTCTCCCTCGCGCGCGCAATCTCTCCCTCGCGCGCACTCTCTCCCTCGCGCGCACTCTCTCCCTCGCGCGCACTCTCTCCCTCGCGCGCACTCTGTCCGTCGCGGGCACTCTCTCCCCCGCGCGCACTCTGTCCCTCGCGCGCACTCTCTCCCTCGCGCGCACTCTCTCCCTCGCGCGCACACTCTCCCTCACACACACAGAGACACACAAACACACAGAGACACACACACACTCTCCCTCACACACACACTCTCCCTCACACACACAGAGACACACAAACACACAGAGACACACACACACTCTCCCTCACACACACACTCTCCCTCACACACACAGATAGAGACAAACACACACTCTCCCTCACACACACACTCTCCCTCACACACACACTCTCCCTCACACGCACACTCTCCCTCGCGCGCACTCTCTCCCTCGCGCGCACTCTCTCCCTCGCGCGCACTCTCTCCCTCGCGCGCACTCTCTCCCTCGAGCGCACATTCTCCCTCGCGCGCACTCTCTCCCTCGCGCGCACTCTCTCCCTCGCGCGCACTCTCTCCCTCGCGCGCACTCTCTCCCTCGCGCGCACTCTCTCCCTCGCGCGCACTCTCTCCCTCGCGCGCACTCACTCCCTCGCGCGCACTCTCTCCCTCGCGCGCACACTCTCCCTCGCGCGCACTCTCTCCCTCGCGCGCACTCTCTCCCTCGCGCGCACTCTCTCCCTCGCGCGCACTCTCTCCCTCGCGCGCACTCTCTCCCTCGCGCGCACTCTCTCCCTCGCGCGCACTCTCTCCCTCGCGCGCACTCTCTCCCTCGCGCGCACTCTCTCCCTCGCGCGCACTCTCTCCCTCGCGCGCACACTCTCCCTCGCGCGCACTCTCTCCCTCGCGCGCACTCTCACCCTCGCGCGCACTCTCTCCCTCGCGCGCACTCGCTCCCTCGCACTCTCTCCCTCGTGCGCACTCTCTCCCTCGCGCGCACTCTCTCCCTCGCGCGCACTCTCTCCCTCGCGCGCACTCTCGCTCGCGCGCACTCTCTCGCTCGCGCGCACTCTCTCCCTCGCGCGCACTCGCTCCCTCGCACTCTCTCCCTCGTGCGCACTCGCTCCCTCGCGCGCACTCGCTACCTCGCGCGCACTCTCTCCCTCGCGCGCACACTCTCCCTCGCGCGCACTCTCTCCCTCGCGCGCACTCTCACCCTCGCGCGCACTCTCTCCCTCGCGCGCACTCGCTCCTTCGCACTCTCTCCCTCGTGCGCACTCTCTCCCTCGCGCGCACTCTCTCCCTCGCGCGCACTCTCTCCCTCGCGCGCACTCTCTCGCTCGCGCGCACTCTCTCGCTCGCGCGCACTCTCTCCCTCGC